>NW_024056349.1:0-116112 GCF_013401445.1 Tripterygium wilfordii | reverse complement strand
CTATATAGACCTTTGCACTCTATTTAGTGTTCCTAGAAGTCTAGCATGCTAGTTTAGCTTTCGTGCAATGTTTTCGTAAGCTAAGATGCCAATAGACCAAGCTATGATTCAAATGCACAAAAAAAAACAAAATGCTGTCTATGGAGGGAGTTGAGCAATTTCAAAGCATCAAAGTGGACCTTTGCACTCTATTTAGAGTTCCCAGAAGTCTAGCATTGCTAATTTAGTTTTCGTGCTATATTTCGTAAGCTAAAGAGGCCAATAGACCAATCTATGATTCAAATTGCACAAAAACGTGAAATGCTCGTCTATGGAGGGAGTTGAGCAGTTCAAAAGCATCAAAGTAGACCTTTGCACTCTATTTAGAGTTCCCAGAAGTCTAGCATTGCTAATTTAGCTTTCGTGCTATATTTCGTAAGCTAAAGAGGCCAATAGACCAATCTATGATTCAAATTGCACAAAAACGTGAAATGCTCGTCTATTGAGGGAGTTGAGCAGTTCAAAAGCATCAAAGTGGACCTTTGCACTCTATTTAGAGTTCCTAGAAGTCTAGCATGCTAATTTAGCTTTCGTGCAATGTTTCGGAAGCTAAAGAGGCCAATAGACCAAGTTATGATTCAAATTGCACAAAAACGTGAAATGCTCGTCTATGGAGGGAGTTGAGCAGTTCAAAAGCATCAAAGTGGACCTTTGCACTCTATTTAGAGTTCCTAGAAGTCTAGCATGCTAATTTAGCTTTCGTGCAATGTTTCGGAAGCTAAAGAGGCCAATAGACCAAGTTATGACTCAAATTGCACAAAAACGTCAAATGCTCGTCTATATGGACCTTTGCACTCTATTTAGTGTTCTTATAAGTCTAGCATGCTAGTTTAGCTTTCGTGCAATGTTTCGTAAGCTAAAGATGCCAATAGACCAAGCTATGATTCAAATTGCACAAAAACGTAAAATGCTTGTCTATGGAGGGAGTTGAGCAATTTCAAAGCATCAAAGTGGACCTTTGCACTCTATTTAGAGTTCCCAGAAGTCTAGCATTGCTAATTTAGCTTTCGTGCTATATTTCGTAAGCTAAAGAGGCCAATAGACCAATCTATGATTCAAATTGCACAAAAACGTGAAATGCTCGTCTATGGAGGGAGTTGAGCAGTTCAAAAGCATCAAAGTAGACCTTTGCACTCTATTTAGAGTTCCCAGAAGTCTAGCATTGCTAATTTAGCTTTCGTGCAATCGTTTCGTAAGCTAAAGAGGCCAATAGACCAAGTCTATGATTCAAATTGCACAAAAACGTAAAATGCTTGTCCTATAGAGGGAGTTGAGCATTTCAAAGCATCAAAGTGGAACCTTTGCACTCTATTTAGAGTTCCCAGAAGTCTAGCATTGCTAATTTAGCTTTCGTGCTATATTTCGTAAGCTAAAGAGGCAAATAGAACCAATCTATGATTCAATTGCACAAAACGTGACATGCTCGTCTATGGAGGGAGTTGAGCAGTTCAAAAAGCATCAAAGTGACCTTTGCACTCTATTTAGAGTTCCTAGAAGTCTAGCATTGCTAATTTAGGCTTTCGTGCAATGTTTCGGAAGCTAAAGAGGCCAATAGACCAAGTTATGATTCAAATTGCACAAAAAACGTAAAATGCTTGTCTATGGAGGGAGTTGGAGCATTTCAAAGCATCAAAGTGGACCTTTGCACTCTATTTAGAGTTCCCAGAAGTCTAGCATTGCTAATTTAGCTTTCGTGCTATATTTCGTAAGCTAAAGAGGCCAATAGACCAATCTATGATTCAAATTGCACAAAAACGTGAAAATGCTCGTCTATGGAGGGAGTTGAGCAGTTCAAAGCATCAAAGTGGACCTTTGCACTCTATTTAGAGTTCCTAGAAGTCTAGCATTGCTAATTTAGCTTTCGTGCTATATTTCGTAAGCTAAAGATGCCAATAGACCAAGCTATGATTCAAATTGCATGAAAAAACGTGAAATGCTCGTCTATGGAGGGGAGTTGAGGCAGTTCCAAAGCATCAAAGTGGACCTTTGTACTCTATTTAGTGAGTTCCTAGAAGTCTAAGCATGCTAGTTTAGCTTTCGTGCTAATGTTCGTAAGCTAAAGAGGCCAATAGACCAAGCCTATGATTCAAATTGCACAAAAACGTCAAATGCTCGTCTATGGAGGGAGTTGAGCAGTTCAAAAGCATCAAAGTGGACCTTTGCACTCTATTTAGAGTTCCCAGAAGTCTAGCATTGCTAATTTAGCTTTCGTGCTATATTTCGTAAGCTAAAGAGGCCAATAGACCAATCTATGATTCAAATTGCACAAAAACGTGAAATGCTCGTCTATTGAGGGAGTTGAGCAGTTCAAAAGCATCAAAGTGGACCTTTGCACTCTATTAGAGTTCCTAGATAGTCTAGCATGCTAATTAGGGCTTTCGTGCAATGTTTCGGATAAGCTAAGAGGCCAATAGACCAAGTTATGATTCAAATTGCACAAAAAAACGTGAAATGCTCGTCTATGGAGGGAGTTGAGCAGTTCAAAAGCATCAAAGTGGACCTTTTGCACTCTATTTAGAGTTCTAGAAGTCTAGCATGCTAATTTAGCTTTCGTTGCAATGTTCGGAAGCTAAAGAGACCAATAGGACCAAGTTATGACTCAAATTGCACAAAAACGTCAAATGCTCGTCTATATGGACCTTTGCACTCTATTTAGAGTTCTTAGAAGTCTAGCATGCTAATTTAGCTTTCGTGCAATGTTTCGGAAGCTAAAGAGGCCAATAGACCAAGTTATGATTCAAATTGCACAAAAACGTGAAAATGCTCGTCTATGGAGGGAGTTGAGCAGTTCAAAAGCATCAAAGTGGACCTATTGCAACTCTATTTAGAGTTCCTAGAAGTCTAGCATGCTAATTTAGCTTTCGTGCAATGTTTCGGAAGCTAAAGAGGCCAATAGACCAAGTTATGACTCAAATTGCACAAAAACGTCAAATGCTCGTCTATATGGACCTTTGCACTCTATTTAGTGTTCTTATAAGTCTAGCATGCTAGTTTAGCTTTCGTGCAATGTTTCGTAAGCTAAAGATGCCAATAGACCAAGCTATGATTCAAATTGCACAAAAACGTAAAATGCTTGTCTATGGAGGGAGTTGAGCAATTTCAAAGCATCAAAGTGGACCTTTGCACTCTATTTAGAGTTCCTAGAAGTCTAGCATGCTAATTTAGCTTTCGTGCAATGTTTAGGAAGCTAAAGAGGCCAATAGACCAAGTTATGACTCAAATTGCACAAAAACGTCAAATGCTCGTCTATATGGACCTTTGCACTCTATTTAGTGTTCTTATAAGTCTAGCATGCTTGTTTAGCTTTCGTGCAATGTTTCGTAAGCTAAAGATGCCAATAGACCAAGCCATGATTCAAATTGCACAAAAACGTCAAATGCTCGTCTATGGAGGGAGTTGAGCAGTTCAAAAGCATCATAGTGGACCTTTGCACTCTATTTAGTGTTCCCAGAAGTCTAGCATTGCTAATTTAGCTTTCGTGCTATATTTCGTAAGCTAAAGAGGCCAATAGACCAATCTATGATTCAAATTGCACAAAAACGTGAAATGCTCGTCTATGGAGGGAGTTGAGCAGTTCAAAAGCATCAAAGTGGACCTTTGCACTCTATTTAGAGTTCCCAGAAGTCTAGCATTGCTAATTTAGTTTTCGTGCTATATTTCATAAGCTAAAGAGGCCAATAGACCAAACTATGATTCAAATTGCACAAAAACGTGAAATGCTCGTCTATTGAGGGAGTTGAGCAGCTTAAAAGCATCAAAGTGGACCTTTGCACTCTATTTAGAGTTCCTAGAAGTCTAGCATGCTAATTTAGCTTTCGTGTAATGTTTCGGAAGCTAAAGAGGCCAATAGACCAAGTTATGATTCAAATTGCACAAAAACGTAAAATGCTTGTCTATAGAGGGAGTTGAGCAATTTCAAAGCATCAAAGTGGACCTTTGCACTCTATTTAGAGTTCCCAGAAGTCTAGCATTGCTAATTTAGCTTTCGTGCTATATTTCGTAAGCTAAAGAGGCCAATAGACCAATCTATGATTCAAATTGCACAAAAACGTGACATGCTCGTCTATGGAGGGAGTTGAGCAGTTCAAAAGCATCAAAGTGGACCTTTGCACTCTATTTAGAGTTCCTAGAAGTCTAGCATGCTAATTTAGCTTTCGTGCAATGTTTCGGAAGCTAAAGAGGCCAATAGACCAAGTTATGATTCAAATTGCACAAAAACGTAAAATGCTTTTCTATGGAGGGAGTTGAGCAATTTCAAAGTATCAAAGTGGACCTTTGCACTCTATTTAGAGTTCCCAAAAGTCTAGCATTGCTAATTTAGCTTTCGTGCTATATTTCGTAAGCTAAAGAGGCCAATAGACCAATCTATGATTCAAATTGCACAAAAACGTGAAATGCTCGTCTATGGAGGGAGTTGAGCAGTTCAAAAGCATCAAAGTGGACCTTTGCACTCTATTTAGAGTTCCTAGAAGTCTAGCATGCTAATTTAGCTTTCGTGCAATGTTTCGTAAGCTAAAGATGCCAATAGACCAAGCTATTATTCAAATTGCATGAAAACGTCAAATGCTCGTCCATGGAGGGAGTTGAGGAATTCCAAAGCATCAAAGTGGACCTTTGTACTCTATTTAGTGTTCTTAGAAGTCTAGCATGCTTGTTTAGCTTTCGTGCAATGTTTCGTAAGCTAAAGATGCCAATAGACCAAGCCATGATTCAAATTGCACAAAAACGTCAAATGCTCGTCTATGGAGGGAGTTGAGCAGTTCAAAAGCATCAAAGTGGACCTTTGCACTCTATTTAGAGTTCCCAGAAGTCTAGCATTGCTAATTTAGCTTTCGTGCAATGTTTCGGAAGCTAAAGAGGCCAATAGACCAAGTTATGACTCAAATTGCACAAAAACGTCAAATGCTCGTCTATATGGACCTTTGCACTCTATTTAGTGTTCTTATAAGTCTAGCATGCTAGTTTAGCTTTCGTGCAATGTTTCGTAAGCTAAAGATGCCAATAGACCAAGCTATGATTCAAATTGCACAAAAACGTAAAATGCTTGTCTATGGAGGGAGTTGAGCAATTTCAAAGCATCAAAGTGGACCTTTGCACTCTATTTAGAGTTCCCAGAAGTCTAGCATTGCTAATTTAGCTTTCGTGCTATATTTCGTAAGCTAAAGAGGCCAATAGACCAATCTATGATTCAAATTGCACAAAAACGTGAAATGCTCGTCTATGGAGGGAGTTGAGCAGTTCAAAAGCATCAAAGTGGACCTTTGCACTCTATTTAGAGTTCCTAGAAGTCTAGCATGCTAATTTAGCTTTCGTGCAACGTTTCGGAAGCTAAAGAGGCCAATAGACCAAGTTATGATTCAAATTGCACAAAAACGTAAAATGCTTGTCTATAGAGGGAGTTGAGCAATTTCAAAGCATCAAAGTGGACCTTTGCACTCTATTTAGAGTTCCCAGAAGTCTAGCATTGCTAATTTAGCTTTCGTGCTATATTTCGTAAGCTAAAGAGGCCAATAGACCAATCTATGATTCAAATTGCACAAAAACGTGACATGCTCGTCTATGGAGGGAGTTGAGCAGTTCAAAAGCATCAAAGTGGACCTTTGCACTCTATTTAGAGTTCCTAGAAGTCTAGCATGCTAATTTAGCTTTCGTGCAATGTTTCGGAAGCTAAAGAGGCCAATAGACCAAGTTATGATTCAAATTGCACAAAAACGTAAAATGCTTTTCTATGGAGGGAGTTGAGCAATTTCAAAGCATCAAAGTGGACCTTTGCACTCTATTTAGAGTTCCCAGAAGTCTAGCATTGCTAATTTAGCTTTCGTGCTATATTTCGTAAGCTAAAGAGGCCAATAGACCAATCTATGATTCAAATTGCACAAAAACATGAAATGCTCGTCTATGGAGGGAGTTGAGCAGTTCAAAAGCATCAAAGTGGACATTTGCACTCCATTTAGAGTTCCTAGAAGTCTGGCATGCTAATTTAGCTTTCGTGCAATGTTTCGTAAGCTAAAGATGCCAATAGACCAAGCTATTATTCAAATTGCATGAAAACGTCAAATGCTCGTCCATGGAGGGAGTTGAGGAATTCCAAAGCATCAAAGTGGACCTTTGTACTCTATTTAGTGTTCTTAGAAGTCTAGCATGCTTGTTTAGCTTTCGTGCAATGTTTCGTAAGCTAAAGATGCCAATAGACCAAGCCATGATTCAAATTGCACAAAAACGTCAAATGCTCGTCTGTGGAGGGAGTTGAGCAGTTCAAAAGCATCAAAGTGGACCATTGGACTCTTGTTAGTGTTCTTAGAAGTCTAGCATGCTAGTTTAGCTTTCGTGCAATGTTTCGCAAGCTAAAGAAGCCAATAGGCCAAGCTATGATTCAAATTGCACAAAAACGTCAAATGCTCGTCTATGGAGGGAGTTGAGCAGTTCAAAAGCATCAAAGTGGACCTTTGCACTCTATTTAGAGTTCCCAGAAGTCTAGCATTGCTAATTTAGCTTTCGTGCTATATTTCGTAAGCTAAAGAGGCCAATAGACCAATCTATGATTCAAATTGCACAAAAACGTGAAATGCTCGTCTATGGAGGGAGTTGTGCAGTTCAAAAGCATCAAAGTGGACCTTTGCACTCTATTTAGAGTTCCCAGAAGTCTAGCATTGCTAAATTAGCTTTCGTGCTATATTTCGTAAGCTAAAGAGGCCAATAGACCAATCTATGATTCAAATTGCACAAAAACGTGAAATGCTCGTCTATTGAGGGAGTTGAGCAGTTCAAAAGCATCAAAGTGGACCTTTGCACTCTATTTAGAGTTCCTAGAAGTCTAGCATGCTAATTTAGCTTTCGTGCAATGTTTCGGAAGCTAAAGAGGCCAATAGACCAAGTTATGATTCAAATTGCACAAAAACGTGAAATGCTCGTCTATGGAGGGAGTTGAGCAGTTCAAAAGCATCAAAGTGGACCTTTGCACTCTATTTAGAGTTCCTAGAAGTCTAGCATGCTAATTTAGCTTTCGTGCAATGTTTCGGAAGCTAAAGAGGCCAATAGACCAAGTTATGACTCAAATTGCACAAAAACGTCAAATGCTCGTCTATATGGACCTTTGCACTCTATTTAGTGTTCTTATAAGTCTAGCATGCTAGTTTAGCTTTCGTGCAATGTTTCGTAAGCTAAAGATGCCAATAGACAAAGCTATGATTCAAATTGCACAAAAACGTAAAATGCTTGTCTATGGAGGGAGTTGAGCAATTTCAAAGCATCAAAGTGGACCTTTGCACTCTATTTAGAGTTCCCAGAAGTCTAGCATTGCTAATTTAGCTTTCGTGCTATATTTCGTAAGCTAAAGAGGCCAATAGACCAATCTATGATTCAAATTGCACAAAAACGTGAAATGCTCGTCTATTGAGGGAGTTGAGCAGTTCAAAAGCATCAAAGTGGACCTTTGCACTCTATTTAGAGTTCCTAGAAGTCTAGCATGCTAATTTAGCTTTCGTGCAATGTTTCGGAAGCTAAAGAGGCCAATAGACCAAGTTATGATTCAAATTGCACAAAAACGTGAAATGCTCGTCTATGGAGGGAGTTGAGCAGTTCAAAAGCATCAAAGTGGACCTTTGCACTCTATTTAGAGTTCCTAGAAGTCTAGCATGCTAATTTAGCTTTCGTGCAATGTTTCGGAAGCTAAAGAGGCCAATAGACCAAGTTATGACTCAAATTGCACAAAAACGTCAAATGCTCGTCTATATGGACCTTTGCACTCTATTTAGTGTTCTTATAAGTCTAGCATGCTAGTTTAGCTTTCGTGCAATGTTTCGTAAGCTAAAGATGCCAATAGACCAAGCTATGATTCAAATTGCATAAAAACGTAAAATGCTTGTCTATGGAGGGAGTTGAGCAATTTCAAAGCATCAAAGTGGACCTTTGCACTCTATTTAGAGTTCCCAGAAGTCTAGCATTGCTAATTTAGCTTTCGTGCTATATTTCGTAAGCTAAAGAGGCCAATAGACCAATCTATGATTCAAATTGCACAAAAACGTGAAATGCTCGTCTATAGAGGGAGTTGAGCAGTTCAAAAGCATCAAAGTGGACCTTTGCACTCTATTTAGAGTTCCTAGAAGTCTAGCATGCTAATTTAGCTTTCGTGCAATGTTTCGGAAGCTAAAGAGGCCAATAGACCAAGTTATGATTCAAATTGCACAAAAACGTAAAATGCTTGTCTATGGAGGGAGTTGAGCAATTTCAAAGCATCAAAGTGGACCTTTGCACTCTATTTCGAGTTCCCAGAAGTCTAGCATTGCTAATTTAGCTTTCGTGCTATATTTCGTAGGCTAAAGAGGCCAATAGACCAATCTATGATTCAAATTGCACAAAAACGTGAAATGCTCGTCTATGGAGGGAGTTGAGCAGTTCAAAAGCATCAAAGTGGACCTTTGCACTCTATTTAGAGTTCCTAGAAGTCTAGCATGCTAATTTAGCTTTCGTGCAATGTTTCGTAAGCTAAAGATGCCAATAGACCAAGCTATTATTCAAATTGCATGAAAACGTCAAATGCTCTTCCATGGAGGGAGTTGAGGAATTCCAAAGCATCAAAGTGGACCTTTGTACTCTATTTAGTGTTCTTAGAAGTCTAGCATGCTTGTTTAGCTTTCGTGCAATGTTTCGTAAGCTAAAGATGCCAATAGACCAAGCCATGATTCAAATTGCACAAAAACGTCAAATGCTAGTCTATGGAGGGAGTTGAGCAGTTCAAAAGCATCAAAGTGGACCATTGGACTCTTTTTAGTGTTCTTCGAAGTCTAGCATGCTAGTTTAGCTTTCGTGCAATGTTTCGTAAGCTAAAGAAGCCAATAGGCCAAGCTATGATTCAAATTGCACAAAAACGTCAAATGCTCGTCTATGGAGGGAGTTGAGCAGTTCAAAAGCATCAAAGTGGACCTTTGAACTCTATTTAGTGTTCTTATAAGTCTAGCATGCTAATTTAGCTTTCGTGCAATGTTTCGTAAGCTAAAGATGCCAATAGACCAAGCAATTATTCAAATTGCATGAAAACGTCAAATGCTCGTCCATGGAGGGAGTTGAGGAATTCCAAAGCATCAAAGTGGACCTTTGTACTCTATTTAGAGTTCTTAGAAGTCTAGCATGCTAGTTTAGCTTTCGTGCAATGTTTCGTAAGCTAAAGATGCCAATAGACCAAGCTATTATTCAAATTGCATGAAAACGTCAATTGCTCGTCCATGGAGGGAGTTGAGGAATTCCAAAGCATCAAAGTGGACCTTTGTACTCTATTTAGAGTTCTTAGAAGTCTAGCATGCTAGTTTAGCTTTCGTGTAACGTTTCATCAGCTAAGGATGCCGATAGACCAAGTTATGATTCAAATTGCACGAAAACGTAAAATGCTCGTCTATGGAGGGAGTTGAGGAATTCCAACGCATCAAAGTGGACCTTTGTACTCTATTTAGTGTTCTTAGAAGTCTAGCATGCTTGTTTAGCTTTCGTGAAACGTTTCGTAAGCAAAAGATGCCAATAGACCAAGCCATGATTCAAATTGCACAAAAACGTCAAATGCTCGTCTATGGAGGGAGTTGAGCAGTTCAAAAGCATCAAAGTGGACCTTCGGACTCTTTTTAGTGTTCTTAGAAGTCTAGCATGCTAATTTAGCTTTCGTCCAATGTTTCGGAAGCTAAAGAGGCCAATAGACCAAGTTATGATTCAAATTGCACAAAAACGTCAAATGCTCGTCTATGGAAGGAGTTGAGGAATTCCAAAGCATCAAAGTGGACCTTTGCACTCTATTTAGTGTTCTTATAAGTCTATCATGCTAGTTTAGCTTTCGTGCAATGTTTCGTAAGCCAAAGATGCCAATAGACCAAGCTATTATTCAAATTGCATGAAAACGTCAAATGCTCGTCCATGGAGGGAGTTGAGGAATTCCAAAGCATCAAAGTGGACCTTTGTACTCTATTTAGTGTTCTCAGAAGTCTAGCATTCTTGTTTAGCTTTCATGCAATGTTTCGTAAGCTAAAGATGCCAATAGACCAAGCTATTATTCAAATTGCATGAAAACGTCAAATGCTCGTCCATGGAGGGAGTTGAGGAATTCCAAAGCATCAAAGTGGACCTTTGTACTCTATTTAGTGTTCTTATAAGTCTAGCATGCTAGTTTAGCTTTCGTGCAATGTTTCGTAAGCTAAAGATGCCAATAGACCAAGCTAGTATTCAAATTGCATGAAAACGTCAAATGCTCGTCTATGGAGGGAGTTGAGGAATTCCAACGCATCAAAGTGGACCTTTGTACTCTATTTAGTGTTCTTAGAAGTCTAGCATGCTTGTTTAGCTTTCGTGAAACGTTTCGTAAGCAAAAGATGCCAATAGACCAAGCCATGATTCAAATTGCACAAAAACGTCAAATGCTCGTCTATGGAGGGAGTTGAGCAGTTCAAGAGCATCAAAGTGGACCTTTGGACTCTTTTTAGCGTTCTTACAAGTCTAGCATGCTAATTTAGCTTTCGTGCAATGTTTCGGAAGCTAAAGAAGCCAATAGACCAAGTTATGATTCAAATTGCACAAAAACGTCAAATGCTCGTCTATGGAGGGAGTTGAGGAATTCCAAAGCATCAAAGTGGGCCTTTGCACTCTATTTAGTGTTCTTATAAGTCTAGCATGCTAGTTTAGCTTTCGTGCAATGTTTCGTAAGCTAAAGATGCCAATAGACCAAGCTATTATTCAAATTGCATGAAAACGTCAAATGCTCGTCCATAGAGGGAAATGAGGAATTCCAAAGCATCAAAGTGGACCTTTGTACTCTATTTAGTGTTCTTAGAAGTCTAGCATGCTTGTCTAGCTTTCTTGATACGTTTCGTAAGCTAAAGATGCCAATAGACCAAGCTATGATTCAAATTGCACAAAAACGTCAAATGCTCGTCTATGGAGGGAGTTGAGCAATTCCAAAGCATCAAAGTGGACCTTTGTACTCTATTTAGAGTTCTTAGAAGTCTAGCATGCCAGTTTAGCTTTCGTGTAACGGTTCATCAGCTAAGGATGCCGATAGACCAAGTTATGATTCAAATTGCACGAAAACGTAAAATGCTCGTCTATGGAGGGAGTTGATGAATTCCAACGCATCAAAGTGGACCTTTGTACTCTATTTAGTGTTCTTAGAAGTCTAGCATGCTTGTTTAGCTTTCGTGAAACGTTTCGTAAGCAAAAGATGCCAATAGACCAAGCCATGATTCAAATTGCACAAAAACGTCAAATGCTCGTCTATGGAGGGAGTTGAGCAGTTCAAAAGCATCAAAGTGGACCTTTGGACTCTTTTTAATGTTCTTAGAAGTCTAGCATGCTAGTTTAGCTTTCGTGCAATGTTTCGTAAGCTAAAGAAGCCAATAGGCCAAGCTATGATTCAAATTGCACAAAAACGTCAAATGCTCGTCTATGGAGGGAGTTGAGCAGTTCAAAAGCATCAAGGTGGACCTTTGCACTCTATTTAGAGTTTTTAGAAGTCTAGCATGCTAATTTAGCTTTCGTGCAATGTTTCGGACGCTAAAGAGGCCAATAGACCAAGCTATGATTCAAATTGCACAAAAACGTCAAATGCTCACCTATGGAGGGAGTTGAGCAATTCCACAGCACCAAAGTGGGCCTTTGTACTCTATTTAGACTTCTTAGAAGTCTAGCATGCTAGTTTGGCTTTCGTGCAATGTTTCGTAAGCTAAGGTTGCCAATAGACCAAGTTATGATCCAAATTGCACGAAAACGTCAAAAGCTCGTCTCTGGAGGGAGTTGAGCAATTCCAAAGCATCAAAGTAGAGATTTGTACTCTATTTAGTGTTCTTAGAAGTCTAGCACGCTTGTTTAGTTTTCGTGTAGCATTTCGTAAGGTAAAGATTCCAATAGACCAAGTTATGTTTCAAATTGTACAAAAACGTCAAATGCTCGTCTATGGAGAGAGTGGAGCAATTCCAAAGGATCAAAGTGAACCTTTGCACTCTAGTTAGTGTTCTTAGAAGTCTAGCATGCTAATTTAGCTTTCGTGCAATGTTTCGTAAGCTAAAGAGGCAATAGACCAAGCTATAATTCAAATTGCACAAAAACGTCAAATGCTCATCTTTGGAGGGAGTTGAGCAATTCCAAAGCATCAAAGTAGACCTTTGCACTCTCTTTAGTGTTCTTAGAAGTCTAGGACGCTAGTTTCGCTTTCGTGCAATGTTTCGTAAGCTAAAGATGCCAATAGACCAAGCTACGATTCAAATTGCACAAAAACGTAAAATGCTCGTCTATGGAGGGAGTTGAGGAGTCTATGGAGGGAGTGGAGGAATTCCAAAGCATCAAAGTGGACCTTTGTACTCTATTTAGTGTTCTCAGAAGTCTTGCACGCTTGTTTAGCTTTCGTGAAACGTTTCGTAAGCTAAAGATGCCAATAGACCAAGCTATGATTCACATTGTACAAAAACGTCAAATGCTCGTTATTGGAGGGAGTTGAGGAATTCCAAAGGATCAAAGTGAACCTTTGTACTCTATTTAGTGTTCTTAGAAGTCTAGCATGCTTGTTTAGCTTTCGTGCAACGTTTCGTAAGCTAAAGATGCCAATTGACCAAGCTATGATTCAAATTGCACAAAAACGTCAAATGCTCATCTATGGAGGGAGTGGAGCAATTCCAAAGTATCAAATTGGACCTTTGTAGTCTATTTAGAGTTCTTAGAAGTCCAGCATGCTAGTTTAGCTTTCGTGCAACGTTTCGTAAGCTAAGGATGCCGATAGACCAAGTTATGATTCAAATTGCACGAAAACGGAAAACGCTCGTCTATGAAGGGAGTTGAATAATTCCAAAGCATCAAAGTGGACCTTTGCACTCTATTTAGTGTTCTTAGAAGTCTTTCATGCTAGTTTAGCTTTCGTGCAATGTTTCGTAAGCTAAAGATGCCAATAGACCAAGCTATGATTCAAATTGCACAAAAACATCAAATGCTCATCTATGGAGGGAGTTGAGGAGTCTATGGAGGGAGTTGAGCAATTCCAAAGCATCAAAGTGGACCTTTGGACTATTTTTAGTGTTCTTAGAAGTCTAGCATGTTAGTTTAGCTTTCGTGCAATGTTTCGTAAGCTAAAAAAGCCAATAGGCCAAGCTATGATTCAAATTGCACAAAAACGTCAAATGCTCGTCTATGGAGGGAGTTGAGCAATTCCAAAGCATCAAATTGGACCTTTGTACTCTATTTAGAGTTCTTAGAAGTCTAGCATGCTAGTTTAGCTTTCGTGCAACGTTTCGCAAGCTAAGGATGCCGATAGACCAAGTTATGATTCAAATTGCACGAAAACGGAAAACGCTCGTCTATGAAGGGAGTTGAGGAATTCCAAAGCATCAAAGTGGACATTTGTACTCTATTTAGTGTTCTTAGAAGTCTAGAATGCTTGTTTAGTTTTCGTGCAACGTTTTATAAGCTAAAGATGCCAATTCACCAAGCTATGATTCAAATTGCACAAAAACGTCAAATGCTCGTCTATGGAGGGAGTCGAGCAATTCCAAAGGATCAAAGTGAACCTTTGCACTCTATTTAGTGTTCTTAGAAG
This sequence comes from Tripterygium wilfordii, assembly GCF_013401445.1. Lineage (NCBI taxonomy): Eukaryota > Viridiplantae > Streptophyta > Magnoliopsida > Celastrales > Celastraceae > Tripterygium > Tripterygium wilfordii. Next base: position 102,518 of record NW_024056349.1, on the reverse strand, counting down.
TCTCTCATGCTAGTTTAGCTTTCGTGCAATGTTTCGTAAGCTAAAGATGCCAATAGACCAAGCTATGATTCAAATTGCACAAAAACGTCAAACGCTCTTCTATGGAGAGAGTTGAGCAATTCCAAAGCATCAAAGCGGACCTTTGGACTCTTTTTAGTGTTCTTAGAAGTCTAGCATGCTAGTTTAGCTTTCGGGCAATGTTTCGTAAGCTAAAGAAGCCAATAGGCCAAGTTATGATTCAAATTCCACAAAAACTTCAAATGCTCGTCTATGGAGGGAGTTGAGCAATTCCAAAGCATCAAAGAGGACCTTTGTACTCTATTTATAGTTCTTATATGTCTAGCAAGCTAGTTTAGCTTTTGTGCAACGTTTCGTAAGCTAAGGATGCCAATAGACCAAGTTATGATTCAAATTGTACGAAAATGTCAAAAGCTCGACTATGGAGGGAGTTGAGCAATTCCAAAGCATCAAAGGGGAGATTTGTACTCTATTTAGTGTTCTAAGAAGTCTAGCATGCTAATTTAGCTTTCGTGCAACGTTTCGTAAGCTAAAGATGCCAATAGACCAAGCTATGATTCAAATTGCACAAAAACGTCAAATGCTCTTCTATGGAGGGAGTTGAGCAATTCCAAAGCATCAAAGTGGACCTTTGGACTCTATTTAGTGTTCTTAGAAGTCTAGCATGCCAGTTTAGCTTTCGTGCAATGTTTCGTAAGCTAAAGAAGCCAATAGACCAAGCTATGATTCAAATTGCACAAAAACGTCAAATGCTCGTCTATGGAGGGAGTTGAGCAATTCTAAAGCATCAAAGTGGACCTTTGCACTCTATTTAGTTTTCTTATAAGTGTAGCATCCTAGTTTTTCTTTCGTGCAATGATTCGTAAGCTAAAGATGCCAATAGACCAAGCTATGATTCAAATTGCACAAAAACGTCAAATGCTCTTCTATGGAGGGAGTTGAGCAATTCCAAAGCATCAAAGTGGACCTTTGGACTCTATTTAGTGTTCTTAGAAGTCTAGCATGCTAATTTAGCTTTCGTACAATGTTTCGTAAGCTAAAGATGCCAATAGGCCAAGCTACGATTCAAATTGCAGAAAAACGTCAAATGCTCTTCTATGGAGGGAGTTGAGCAATTTCAAAGCATCAAACTGGACCTTTGAAATCTATTTAGAGTTCCTATAAGTCTAGCATGCTAATTTAGCTTTCGTGCAATGTTTCGTAAGCTAAACAGGCCAGTAGACCAAACTATGATTCAAATTGCACAAAAACGTCAAATGCTCGTCTCTGGATGGAGTTGAGGAATTCCAAAGCATCAAAGTGGACCTTTGTACTATATTTAGAGTTCTTAGAAGTCTAGCATGTTAGTTTAGCTTTCGTGCAACGTTTCGCAAGCTAAGGATGCCAATAGACCAAGTTATGATTCAAATTGCACGAAAATGTCAAACGCTCGTCTATGGAGGGAGTTGAGCAATTGCAACGCATCAAAGTAGAGATTTGTGCTCTATTTAGTGTTCTTTGAAGTCTAGCATGCTTGTTTAGCTTTCATGCAACGTTTCGTAAGCTAAAGAAGCCAATAGACCAAGCTATGATTCAAATTGCACAAAAACGTCAAATGCTCGTCTATGGAGGGAGTTGGGCAATTCTAAAGCATCAAAGTGGACCTTTGCACTCTATTTAGTTTTCTTATAAGTGTAGCATCCTAGTTTTTCTTTCGTGCAATGATTCGTAAGCTAAAGATGCCAATAGACCAAGCTATGATTCAAATTGCACAAAAACGTCAAATGCTCTTCTATGGAGGGAGTTGAGCAATTCCAAAGCATCAAAGTGGACATTTGGACTCTATTTAGTGTTCTTAGATGTCTAGCATGCTAATTTAGCTTTCGTACAATGTTTCGTAAGCTAAAGATGCCAATAGACCAAGCTACGATTCAAATTGCACAAAAACGTCAAATGCTCTTCTATGGAGGGAGTTCAGCAATTCCAAAGCATCAAGGTGGACCTTTGGACTCTATTTAGTGTTCTTAGAAGTCTAGCATGCTAGTTTAGCTTTCGCGCAATGTTTCGTAAGCTAAAGAAGCCAATAGACCAAGTTATGATTCAAATTGCACAAAAACGTCAAATGCTCGTCTATGGAGGGAGTTGAGCAATTCCAAAGCATCAAAGTGGACCTTTGTACTCTATTTAGAGTTATTATAATTCTAGCAAGCTAGTTTAGCTTTCGTGCAACGTTTCGTAAGCTAAGGATGCCAATAGACCAAGTTATGTTTCAAATTGCAAGAAAACGTCAAAAGCTCAACTATGGAGGGAGTTGAGCAATTCCAAAGCATCAAAGGGGAGATTTGTACTCTATTTAGTGTTCTTAGAAGTCTAGCATGCTAGTTTAGCTTTCGTACAACGTTTCGTAGGCTAAAGATGCCAATAGACCAAGCTATGATTCAAATTGCAGAAAAACGTCAAATGCTCTTGTATGGAGGGAGTTGAGCAATTCCATAGCATCAAAGTGGACCTTTGGACTCTATTTAGTGTTCTTAGAAGTCTAGCATGCTAGTTTAGCTTTCGTGCAATGTTTCGTAAGCTAAGGAAGCCAATAGACCAAGCTATGATTCAAATTGCACAAAAACGTCAAATGCTCGTCTATGGAGAGAGTTGAGCAATTCCAAAGCGTCAAAGTGGACCTTTGTACTCTATTTAGAGTTCTTATAAGTCTAGCAAGCTAGTTTAGCTTTCGTGCAACATTTCGTAAGCTAAGGATGCCAATAGACCAAGTTATGATTCAAATTGCACGAAAACGTCAAAAGCTCGTCTATGGAGGGAGTTGAGCACTTCCAAAGCATCAAAGTGGACCTTTGTACTCTATTTAGAGTTCTTAGAAGTCTAGCATGCTAGATTAGCTTTCGTGCAACGTTTCGTAAACTAAAGATGCCAATAGACCAAGCTATGATTCAAATTGCACAAAAACGTCAAATGCTCTTCTATGGAGGGAGTTGAGCAATTTCAAAGCATCAAAGTGGACCTTTGGACTCTATTTAGTGTTCTTAGAAGTCTAACATGCTATTTTAGCTTTCGTACAATGTTTCGTAAGCTGAAGAAGCCAATAGACTAACCTATGATTCAAATTGCACAAAAATGTCAAATGCTCGTATATGGAGAGAGTTGAGCAATTTCAAAGCATCAAACTGGACCTTTGAAATCTATTTAGAGTTCCTATAAGTCTAGCATGCTAATTTAGCTTTCGTGCAATGTTTCGTAAGCTAAACAGGCCAGTAGACCAAACTATGATTCAAATTGCACAAAAACGTCAAATGCTCGTCTCTGGAGGGAGTTGAGGAATTCCAAAGCATCAAATTGGACCTTTGTACTCTATTTAGAGTTCTTAGAAGTCTAGCATGTTAGTTTAGCTTTCGTGCAACGTTTCGTAAGCTAAGGATGCCAATAGACCAAGTTATGATTCAAATTGCACGAAAATGTCAAACGCTCGTCTATGGAGGGAGTTGAGCAATTGCAACGCATCAAAGTAGAGATTTGTGCTCTATTTTGTGTTCTTTGAAGTCTAGCATGCTTGTTTAGCTTTCATGCAACGTTTCGTAAGGTAAAGATGCCAATAGACCAAGTTATGTTTCAAATTGCAGAAAAACGTCAAATGCTCATCTATGGGGTGAGTTGAGCAATTCCAAAGCATCAAAGTGGACCTTTGGACTCTAATTAGTGTTCTTAGAAGTCTAGCATGCTAGTTTAGCTTTCGTGCAATGTTTCGTAAGCTGAAGAAGCCAATGGACCAAGCTAGGATTCAAATTGCACAAAAATGTCAAATGCTCGTCTATGGTGGGAGTTGAGCAACTTCAAAGCATCAAACTGGACCTTTGCAATCTATTTAGAGTTCCTAGAAGTCTAGCATGCTAATTTAGTTTTCGTGCAATGTTTCGTAAGCTAAAGAGGCCAATAGACCAAACTATGATTCAAATTGGACAAAAACGTCAAATGCTCGTCTCTTGAGGGAGTTGAGGAATTCCAAAGCATCAAAGTGGACCTTTGGACTCTATTTAGTGTTCTTAGAAGTCTAGCATGCTAGTTTAGCTTTCGTGCAATGTTTCGTAAGCTAAAGAAGCCAATAGACCAAGCTATGATTCAAATTGCACAAAAACGTCAAATGCTCGTCTATAGAGAGAGTTGAGCAATTCCAAAGCGTCAAAGTGGACCTTTGTACTCTATTTAGAGTTCTTATAAGTCTAGCAAGCTAGTTTAGCTTTCGTGCAACATTTCGTAAGCTAAGGATGCCAATAGACCAAGTTATGATTCAAATTGCACGAAAACGTCAAAAGCTCGTCTATGGAGGGAGTTGAGGAATTCCAAAGCATCAAAGTGGACATTTGCACTCTATTTACAGTTCCTAGAAGTCTAGCATGCTAGTTTAGCTTTCGTGCAATGTTTCGTAAGCTAAAGATGCCAATAGACCAAGCTATGATTCAAATTGCAGAAAAACGTCAAATGCTCTTCTATGGAGGGAGTTGAGCAATTCCATAGCATCAAAGTGGACCTTTGGACTCTATTTAGTGTTCTTAGAAGTCTAGCATGCTAGTTTAGCTTTCGTGCAATGTTTCGTAAGCTAAAGAAGCCAATAGACCAAGCTATGATTCAAATTGCACAAAAACGTCAAATGCTCGTCTATAGAGAGAGTTGAGCAATTCCAAAGCGTCAAAGTGGACCTTTGTACTCTATTTAGAGTTCTTATAAGTCTAGCAAGCTAGTTTAGCTTTCGTGCAACATTTCGTAAGCTAAGGATGCCAATAGACCAAGTTATGATTCAAATTGCACGAAAACGTCAAAAGCTCGTCTATGGAGGGAGTTGAGCAATTCCAAAGCATCAAAGTGGACCTTTGTACTCTATTTAGAATTCTTAGAAGTCTAGCATGCTAGATTAGCTTTCGTGCAACGTTTCGTAAACTAAAGATGCCAATAGACCAAGCTATGATTCAAATTGCACAAAAACGTCAAATGCTCGTCTATAGAGAGAGTTGAGCAATTCCAAAGCGTCAAAGTGGACCTTTGTACTCTATTTAGAGTTCTTATAAGTCTAGCAAGCTAGTTTAGCTTTCGTGCAACATTTCGTAAGCTAAGGATGCCAATAGACCAAGTTATGATTCAAATTGCACGAAAACGTCAAAAGCTCAACTATGGAGGGAGTTGAGCAATTCCAAAGCATCAAAGGGGTTTGTACTCTATTTAGTGTTCTTAGAAGTCTAGCATGCTAGTTTAGCTTTCGTACAACGTTTCGTAAGCTAAAGATGCCAATAGACCAAGCTATGATTCAAATTGCAGAAAAACGTCAAATGCTCTTCTATGGAGGGAGTTGAGCAATTCCATAGCATCAAAGTGGACCTTTGGACTCTATTTAGTGTTCTTAGAAGTCTAGCATGCTAGTTTAGCTTTCGTGCAATGTTTCGTAAGCTAAAGAAGCCAATAGACCAAGCTATGATTCAAATTGCACAAAAACGTCAAATGCTCGTCTATAGAGAGAGTTGAGCAATTCCAAAGCGTCAAAGTGGACCTTTGTACTCTATTTAGAGTTCTTATAAGTCTAGCAAGCTAGTTTAGCTTTCGTGCAACATTTCGTAAGCTAAGGATGCCAATAGACCAAGTTATGATTCAAATTGCACGAAAACGTCAAAAGCTCGTCTATGGAGGGAGTTGAGGAATTCCAAAGCATCAAAGTGGACATTTGCACTCTATTTACAGTTCCTAGAAGTCTAGCATGCTAGTTTAGCTTTCGTGCAATGTTTCGTAAGCTAAGGATGCCAATAGACCAAGCTATGATTCAAATTGCAGAAAAACGTCAAATGCTCTTCTATGGAGGGAGTTGAGCAATTCCATAGCATCAAAGTGGACCTTTGGACTCTATTTAGTGTTCTTAGAAGTCTAGCATGCTAGTTTAGCTTTCGTGCAATGTTTCGTAAGCTAAAGAAGCCAATAGACCAAGCTATGATTCAAATTGCACAAAAACGTCAAATGCTCGTCTATAGAGAGAGTTGAGCAATTCCAAAGCGTCAAAGTGGACCTTTGTACTCTATTTAGAGTTCTTATAAGTCTAGCAAGCTAGTTTAGCTTTCGTGCAACATTTCGTAAGCTAAGGATGCCAATAGACCAAGTTATGATTCAAATTGCACGAAAACGTCAAAAGCTCGTCTATGGAGGGAGTTGAGCAATTCCAAAGCATCAAAGTGGACCTTTGTACTCTATTTAGAGTTCTTAGAAGTCTAGCATGCTAGATTAGCTTTCGTGCAACGTTTCGTAAACTAAAGATGCCAATAGACCAAGCTATGATTCAAATTGCACAAAAACGTCAAATGCTCTTCTATGGAGGGAGTTGAGCAATTTCAAAGCACCAAAGTGGACATTTGGACTCTATTTAGTGTTCTTAGAAGTCTAACATGCTATTTTAGCTTTCGTACATTGTTTCATTAGCTGAAGAAGCCAATAGACCAACCTATGATTCAAATTGCACAAAAATGTCAAATGCTCGTCTATGGAGGGAGTTGAGCAATTTCAAAGCATCAAACTGGACCTTTGAAATCTATTTAGAGTTCTTATAAGTCTAGCATGCTAATTTAGCTTTCGTGCAATGTTTCGTAAGCTAAAGAGGCCAGTAGACCAAACTATGATTCAAATTGCACAAAAACGTCAAATGCTCGTCTCTGAAGGGAGTTGAGGAATTCCAAAGCATCAAAGTGGACCTTTGTACTCTATTTAGAGTTCTTAGAAGTCTAGCATGTTAGTTTAGCTTTCGTGCAACGTTTCATAAGCTAAGGATGCCAATAGACCAAGTTATGATTCAAATTGCACGAAAATGTCAAACGCTCGTCTATGGGGGGAGTTGAGCAATTGCAACGCATCAAAGTAGAGATTTGTGCTCTATTTAGTGTTCTTTGAAGTCTAGCATGCTTGTTTAGCTTTCATGCAACGTTTCGTAAGGTAAAGATGCCAATAGACCAAGTTATGTTTCAAATTGCAGAAAAACGTCAAATGCTCGTCTATGGGGTGAGTTGAAGAAGGGTTTCGTGCAAGGTTTAGCTTTCGTGCAATGTTTCGTAAGCTGAAGAAGCCAATAGACCAAGCTATGATTCAAATTGCACAAAAATGTCAAATGCTCGTCTATGGAGGGAGTTGAGCAATTTCAAAGCATCAAACTGGACCTTTGCAATCTATTTAGAGTTCCTAGAAGTCTAGCATGCTAATTTAGCTTTCGTGCAACGTTTCGTAAGCCAAAGAGGCCAATAGACCAAACTATGATTCAAATTGCACAAAAACGTCAAATGCTCGTCTCTTGAGGGAGTTGAGGAATTCCAAAGCATCAAAGTAGACCTTTGTACTCTATTTAGAGTTCTTAGAAGTATAGCATGCTAGTTTAGCTTTCGTGCAACGTTTCGTATGCCAAGGAAGCCAATAGACCAAGTTATGATTCAAATTGCACGAAAACGTCAAAAGCTCGTCTATGGAGGGAGTTGAGCAATTCCAAAGCATCAAAGTAGAGATTTGTGCTCTATTTAGTGTTCTTTGAAGTCTAGCATGCTTGTTTAGCTTTCATGCAACGTTTCGTAAGGTAAAGATGCCAATAGACCAAGTTATGTTTCAAATTGCACAAAAAAGTCAAATGCTCGTCTATGGAGTGAGTTGAGCAATTCCAAAGCATCAAAGTGGACCTTTGGACTCTATTTAGTGTTCTTAGAAGTCTAGCATGCTAGTTTAGCTTTCGTGCAATGTTTCGTAAGCTAAAGAAGCCAATAGACCAAGCTATGATTCAAGTTGCACAAAAACGTCAAATGCTCTTCTATGGAGGGAGTTGAGCAATTCCAAAGCATCAAAGTGGACCTTTGGACTCTATTTAGTGTTCTTAGAAGTCTAGCATGCTAATTTAGCTTTCGTACAATGTTTCGTAAGCTAAAGATGCCAATAGACCAAGCTACGATTCAAATTGCACAAAAACATCAAATGCTCTTCTATGGAGGGAGTTCAGCAATTCCAAAGCATCAAGGTGGACCTTTGGACTCTATTTAGTGTTCTTAGAAGTCTAGCATGCTAGTTTAGCTTTCGCGCAATGTTTCGTAAGCTAAAGAAGCCAATAGACCAAGCTATGATTCAAATTGCACAAAAACGTCAAATGCTCGTCTATGGAGGGAGTTGAGCAATTCCAAAGCATCAAAGTGGACCTTTGTACTCTATTTAGAGTTATTATAATTCTAGCAAGCTTGTTTAGCTTTCGTGCAACGTTTCGTAAGCTAAGGATGCCAATAGACCAAGTTATGATTCAAATTGCAAGAAAACGTCAAAAGCTCAACTATGGAGGGAGTTGAGCAATTCCAAAGCATCAAAGGGGAGATTTGTACTCTATTTAGTGTTCTTAGAAGTCTAGCATGCTAGTTTAGCTTTCGTACAACGTTTCGTAAGCTAAAGATGCCAATAGACCAAGCTATGATTCAAATTGCAGAAAAACGTCAAATGCTCTTCTATGGAGGGAGTTGAGCAATTCCATAGCATCAAAGTGGACCTTTGGACTCTATTTAGTGTTCTTAGAAGTCTAGCATGCTAGTTTAGCTTTCGTGCAATGTTTCGTAAGCTAAAGAAGCCAATAGACCAAGCTATGATTCAAATTGCACAAAAACGTCAAATGCTCTTCTATGGAGGGAGTTGAGCAATTCCAAAGCATCAAAGTGGACCTTTGGACTCTATTTAGTGTTCTTAGAAGTCTAGCATGCTAGTTTAGCTTTCGTGCAATGTTTCGTAAGCTAAGGATGCCAATAGACCAAGCTATGATTCAAATTGCACAAAAACGTCAAATGCTCTTCTATGGAGGGAGTTGAGCAATTCCAAAGCATCAAAGTGGACCTTTGGACTCTATTTAGTGTTCTTAGAAGTCTAGCATGCTAATTTAGCTTTCGTACAATGTTTCGTAAGCTAAAGATGCCAATAGACCAAGCTACGATTCAAATTGCACAAAAACGTCAAATGCTCTTCTATGGAGGGAGTTCAGCAATTCCAAAGCATCAAGGTGGACCTTTGGACTCTATTTAGTGTTCTTAGAAGTCTAGCATGCTAGTTTAGCTTTCGCGCAATGTTTCATAAGCTAAAGAAGCCAATAGACCAAGCTATGATTCAAATTGCACAAAAACGTCAAATGCTCGTCTATGGAGGGAGTTGAGCAATTCCAAAGCATCAAAGTGGACCTTTGTACTCTATTTAGAGTTATTATAATTCTAGCAAGCTAGTTTAGTTTTCGTGCAACGTTTCGTAAGCTAAGGATGCCAATAGACCAAGTTATGATTCAAATTGCAAGAAAACGTCAAAAGCTCAACTATGGAGGGAGTTGAGCAATTCCAAAGCATCAAAGGGGAGATTTGTACTCTATTTAGTGTTCTTAGAAGTCTAGCATGCTAGTTTAGCTTTCGTACAACGTTTCGTAAGCTAAAGATGCCAATAGACCAAGCTATGATTCAAATTGCAGAAAAACGTCAAATGCTCTACTATGGAGGGAGTTGAGCAATTCCATAGCATCAAAGTGGACCTTTGGACTCTATTTAGTGTTATTAGAAGTCTAGCATGCTAGTTTAGCTTTCGTGCAATGTTTCGTAAGCTAAAGAAGCCAATAGACCAAGCTATGATTCAAATTGCACAAAAACGTCAAATGCTCGTCTATAGAGAGAGTTGAGCAATTCCAAAGCGTCAAAGTGGACCTTTGTACTCTATTTAGAGTTCTTATAAGTCTAGCAAGCTAGTTTAGCTTTCGTGCAACATTTCGTAAGCTAAGGATGCCAATAGACCAAGTTATGATTCAAATTGCACGAAAACGTCAAAAGCTCGTCTATGGAGGGAGTTGAGCAATTCCAAAGCATCAAAGTGGACCTTTGTACTCTATTTAGAGTTCTTAGATGTCTAGCATGCTAGATTAGCTTTCGTGCAACGTTTCGTAAACTAAAGATGCCAATAGACCAAGCTATAATTCAAATTGCACAAAAACGTCAAATGCTCTTCTATGGAGGGAGTTGAGCAATTTCAAAGCATCAAAGTGTACCTTTGGACTCTATTTAGTGTTCTTAGAAGTCTAACATTCTATTTTAGCTTTCGTACAATGTTTCGTAAGCTGAAGAAGCCAATAGACCAACCTATGATTCAAATTGCACAAAAATGTCAAATGCTCGTCTATGGAGGGAGTTGAGCAATTTCAAAGCATCAAACTGGACCTTTGAAATCTATTTAGAGTTCCTATAAGTCTAGCATGCTAATTTAGCTTTCGTGCAATGTTTCGTAAGCTAAACAGGCCAGTAGACCAAACTATGATTCAAATTGCACAAAAACGTCAAATGCTCGTCTCTGGAGGGAGTTGAGGAATTCCAAAGCATCAAAGTGGACCTTTGTACTCTATTTAGAGTTCTTAGAAGTCTAGCATGTTAGTTTAGCTTTCGTGCAACGTTTCGTAAGCTAAGGATGCCGATAGACCAAGTTATGATTCAAATTGCGCAAAAATGTCAAACGCTCGTCTATGGAGGGAGTTGAGCAATTGCAACGCATCAAAGTAGAGATTTGTGCTCTATTTAGTGTTATTTGAAGTCTAGCATGCTTGTTTAGCTTTCATGCAACGTTTCGTAAGGTAAAGATGCCAATACTTGATTCATTCCTTGATTACATACTTGATTTTGAAGAGAGATCATATACACTAGCCAAGCAAAGCTTTATTGTTACTCTTGAGCCTTTGAAATCTGATTTTCATCATATTCTCAAGAGTCATTTCCTTTGTGATATAATCTGGTTTCCAGCTTTTCTAAGGCTACATTCATCATCTCCATTTCATCATTCAAGCCTTGTGATAACTGATTTTCGTTGGTTGTTACACTACTCAAAGTTTCACAAACCCTAACAACCAAAAATCTCAAATCTGAGTTTTGTGCTTACCATTCCCATTCCAGCTTTTCAAGAGCTTCATTTGAGCCCTATACACTTACAAATCCAGCTACAAAAGAGCCAGCCTTTGAACCTAAACTTACCTCATATCCGGCTACACTTAGAGCCTTATTTGAGTTTGTATTTGTTGATTGAGTTAGTGTGGTGAGCTATAAACCACACGGTGTGTAAAGTTTGGTGTTTGAGCTACAAAAACACTAGTTGTATGAGTTCCGCTTGACTCGGTTGAACAAGCCATAGTGGAGTGTTTGAAATTGCCAAGTGGGACTTGGGGAGTGGAGTAGGCTTGGGTTAAGCCGAACCACTATAAATCTCTTGCCTCTTTTACTTTCCAGCAATTTCAATTAGCATTGCATCTCATATCATACATACTTGAAATTGATCATTTAGGTTGCTAGAGTCAAGCTTGTTTAATTAATTGTCAAATCTAATTTTGTGCCCTAATTACATTTGTGTTGCAAGTGACATATACATACTTGATCATCTTGCTTGGTTCTTGATCTTAAAGTTATCTATCTTGTTTATATCAATTGTCCTTGACTTGCTTGAGCTTATTTGATTGCTTTGTGCTCAAATCTGCCATTAGGAGACCATACAATCATATTAGGATTTTATATGTGATTTGCTCAAATTGATTGTTCTACTTGACTTATATACATCTACACTAGTACTCAATTTGGTATTTAGCTTCCGCTTAGGGTGAAACTGAAGAAAGAGGTGACCTAGTCTAAAATTGACTAAGGACACAATTCACCCCCCCTCTTCCGCTTAGCTTTCGTGCAATGTTTTGTAAGCTAAAGATGCCAATAGACCAAGCTATGATTCAAATTGCACAAAAAGGTCAAATGCTCGTCTATGGAGGGATTTGAGAAATTCCAAAGCATCAAAGTGGACCTTGGCACTCTATTTAGTGTTCTTAGAAGTCTAGCATGCTACTTTAGCTTTCGTGCAATGTTTCGTAAGCTAAAGTTGCCAATAGACCAAGCTATGATTCAAATTGCACAAAAAGGTCAAATGCTCGTCGATGGAGGGAGTTGAGGAATTCCAAAGCATCAAAGTGGACCATTGTACTCTATTTAGTGTTCTTCGAAGTCTAGCATGCTTGTTTAGCTTTCGTGAGACGTTTCGTAAGCTAAAGATTCCAATAGACCAAGCTATGATTCAAATTGGACAAAAACGTCAAATGCTCGTCTATGGAGGGAGTTGAGCAATTCCAAAGCATCAAAGTGGACCTTTGTACTCTATTTAGAGTTCTTAGAAGTGTAGCACGCTAGTTTAGCTTTCGTAAAACGTTTTGTAAGCTAAGGATGCCAATAGACCAAGTTATGATTCAAATTGCACGAAAAAACGTCAAAAGCTCGTCTATGGAGGGAGTTGAGCAAATCCAAAACATCAAAGTGGAGATTTGTACTCTATTTAGTGTTCTTAGAATTCTAGCACGCTTGTTTAGCTTTCGTGTAGCATTTCGTAAGGTAAAGATGCCAATAGACCAAGTTATGTTTTAAATTGCACAAAAACGTCAAATGCTCGTCTATGGAGGGAGTTGAGCAATTCCAAAGCATCAAAGTGGACCTTTGTACTCTATTTAGAGTTCTTAGAATTCTAGCACACTAGTTTAGCTTTCGTACAATGTTTCATAAGCTGAAGATGCCAATAGACCAAGCTATGATTCAAATTGCACAAAAACGTCAAATGCTCGTCTATGGAGGGAGTTGAGCAATTCCAAAGCATCAAGGTGTCCCTTTGCACTCTATTTAGAGTTCCTAGAAGTCTAGCATTTTAATTTAGCTTTCGTGCAATGTTTCGTAAGCTAAAGAGGCCAATAGACCAAGCTATGATTCAAATTGTACAAAAACGTCAAATGCTCGTCTATGGAAGGAGTTGAGCAATTCCAAAGCATCAAAGTGGACGTTTGCACTCCATTTTGTGTTCTTAGAAGTCTAGCATGCTAGTTTTGCTATCGTGCAATGTTTCGTAAGCTAAAGATGCCAATAGACCAAGCTATGATTCAAATTGCACAAAAACGCCATATGCTCATCTATGGAGGGATTTGAGCAATTCCAAAGCATCAAAGTGGACCTTTTCACCTATTTAGTGTTCTTAGAAGTCTAGCATGCTAGTTTTGCTTTCGTGCATTGTTTCGTAAGCTAAAGATGCCAATAGACCAAGCTGTGATTCAAATTGCACAAAAACATAAAATGCTCGTCTATGGAGGGAGTTGAGGAATTACAAACCATCAAAGTGCACATTTGTACTCTATTTAGTGTTCTTAGAAGTCTAGCATGCTTGCTTAGCTTTCGTGCAACATTTTGTAAGCTAAAGATGCCAATAGGCCAAGCTATGATTCAAATTGCACAAAAACGTCAAATGCTCGTCTATGGAAGGAGTTGAGGATTTCCAAAGCATCAAAGTGGACCTTTGTACTCTATTTAGTGTTCTTAGAAGTCTAGCAAGCTTGTTTGGCTTTCGTGAAACGTTTCGTAAGCTAAAGATGCCAATAGACCAAGCTATGATTCAAATTGCACAAAAACGTCAAATGCTCGTCTATGGAGGGAGTTGAGCAATTCCAAAGCATCAAGGTGTCCCTTTGCACTCTATTTAGAGTTCCTAGAAGTCTAGCATTTTAATTTAGCTTTCGTGCAATGTTTCGTAAGCTAAAGAGGCCAATAGACCAAGCTATGATTCAAATTGCACAAAAACGTCAAATGCTCGTCTATGGAAGGAGTTGAGCAATTCCAAAGCATCAAAGTGGACCTTTGCACTCCATTTTGTGTTCTTAGAAGTCTAGCATGCTAGTTTTGCTTTCGTGCAATGTTTCGTAAGCTAAAGATGCCAATAGACCAAGCTATGATTCAAATTGCACAAAAACGCCATATGCTCGTCTATGGAGGGATTTGAGCAATTCCAAAGCATCAAAGTGGACCTTTTCACCTATTTAGTGTTCTTAGAAGTCTAGCATGCTAGTTTTGCTTTCGTGCATTGTTTCGTAAGCTAAAGATGCCAATAGATCAAGGTATGATTCAAATTGCGCAAAAACATAAAATGCTCGTCTATGGAGGGAGTTGACGAATTCCAAAGCATAAAAGTGGAACTTTGTACTCTATTTAGTGTTCTTAGTGTTGAATATATATGTTTGAGTGATTACAAAAGTATGATTGATTGAACTTTGATCCATAATGTTCATGAGAAATCTTAGACCTATATGTCCTACCCAAAATGCATGGGAATTTGATTTATTGAACTAACATGGGCTAACATTGCAAGAAGCCCTAACAAGGCTTACATAGCATGTCTTGAGTTTAATTGTGTGTAGGATGATCAAGTTGATCAAGTATCAACATGGTGACTTTAACCGAACTGTAATGAAGACTCAATCATGGTCAAACATGATTAAGAAAGTCATTTTCGTGGTCAATCATAGTCAGAATATATTGGAGCCAATTGAAGTAAAGTTGACTTTCTGGTCAGAGTCAAAGTCAACAGACTGACGTGGCAGATGACATGGACGTGATGACATGGCATATGAAGTGGATACATGAAATGGATTAGTGGAGCCAATAAGAGCTACAAGTCAAGAATAGAGATTTAAAGCCAAAAAGCAAGAAGAGACATGCAATAAATGCCTCACATTTTCAAGACCTTTTTTGCTACAAACCAGATATTGTTTGTTGGAAAAGCACTTTGGAAAGAGACAAAGGAAGGTGATTTATTTCAAAGGTTTTCCTCATCCAATGGTCCACATTCCTTCCCTCCAAAATATCTTTTTGATCCATTGGTTCAAGATTAAACCTTTCCACTACACCTTTTTATCCAATGGCTATCTTTAAACCTTTCTCATCTAATGGCCATTATTCCTCCCAGCAAAGAGAGACTTGTTGTAATCATTTTCACACTTCTCTAAGCCTTCTAACAGCTATATTGATCCAAGGGTCCATATTTTTCATATCTAATCCAATGGCCCTCATTTCATGAGCTTACACTCCACAATTTCTACAAAAATTAACTCTTTGTCTATGGTGCATAGACTTGGCCGAAAATTACTCTTTCTCTCTCAAGTGTTCTTCATCTCTCAAGCTTTCATTCTCTCACTCATTCATTCCTTGATTACATACTTGATTTTGAAGAGAGATCATATACACTAGCCAAGCAAAGCTTTATTGTTACTCTTGAGCCTTTGAAATCTGATTTTCATCATATTCTCAAGAGTCATTTCCTTTGTGATATAATCTGGTTTCCAGCACTTCTAAGGCTACATTCATCATCTCCATTTCATCATTCAAGCCTTGTGATAACTGATTTTCGTTGGTTGTTACACTACTCAAAGTTTCACAAACCCTAACAACCAAAAATCTCAAATCTGAGTTTTGTGCTTACCATTCCCATTCCAGCTTTTCAAGAGCTTCATTTGAGCCCTATACACTTACAAATCCAGCTACAACAGAGCCAGCCTTTGAACCTAAACTTACCTCATATCCGGCTACACGTAGAGCCTTATTTGAGTTTGTATTTGTTGATTGAGTTAGTGTGGTGAGCTATAAACCACACGGTGTGTAAAGTTTGGTGTTTGAGCTACAAAAATACTGGTTGTATGAGTTCCGCTTGACTCGGTTGAACAAGCCATAGTGGAGTGTTTGAAATTCCCAAGTGGGACTTGGGGAGTGGAGTAGGCTTGGGTTAAGCCGAACCACTATAAATCTCTTGCCTCTTTTACTTTCTAGCAATTTCAATTAGCATTGCATTCTCATATCGTACATACTTGAAATTGATCATCTAGGTTGCTAGAGTCAAGCTTGTTCAATTAATTGTCAAATCTGATTTTGTGCCCTAATTACATTTGTTTTGCAAGTGACATATACATACTTGATCATCTTGCTTGGTTCTTGATCTTAAAGTTATCTATCTTGCTTATATCAATTGTCCTTGACTTGCTTGAGCTTATTTGATTGCTTTGTGCTCAAATCTGCCATTAGGAGACCATACAATCGTATTAGGATTTTATATGTGATTTGCTCAAATTGATTGTTCTACTTGACTTATGTACATCTACACTAGTACTCAATTTGGTATTTAGCTTCCGCTTAGGGTGAAACTGAAAAAAAGAGGTGACCTAGTCTAAAATTGACTAAGGACACAATTCACCCCCCTCTTGTGGTGCCATCCGATCCAACAAGTGGTATCGGAGCTTGTCTTCCCTTGCATATAGAAGTAATTGCCTTGTGCATTATTAGTGATTTATATGATGGCATCTACTAGTGGTAGACATGATCATGTGTTAGAGGGTCAATCTAGTGGTAGACCTCCATTCTTTAATGGAGAAGACTATGACCATTGAAAGATGAGAATGAAACTTTATTTCATGTCTCTTGATATTGATTTGTGGTATGTCATAGAGGATGGAACTTATGAGCCTACCATCACCACCAAGATCGGTGATGTCGAAAAAGAGATTTCAAAACCTAGGGATAAATGGGATGAACATGATAAGAAGAAGATGTCTTTAAATGCTAAAGCTATGTCCATCTTGTTTAATGCATTAAATCAAGTTGATGCTAAACATATTTCTACATGCATTTCGGCTAAAGACATGTGGACTAGGTTAGAGATGAAGCATGAGGGCACTAATCAAGTAAATGAGTCAAGGATTAACATGCTCATGCATTCATATGAACTGTTTACCATGCATCCTACTGAATCCATTGCCGAAATGGATATAAGACTAACTCAGATTTTGAATTCTCTCGAATCTTTAGGAAAGACTTTCTCCAATCAAGAAAAGGTGCAAAAATACTTGAGAAGTCTTCCAGAAGCATGGGATGCCAAAGTCACAGCCATCCAAGAAGCTAAAGACCTCAAAATCTTGAAGTTGGATGAGCTGGTCGGTTCCTTGATGGTGTATGAAACAAACATGAAGGCAAGAGAAGCCCAAAAGGAGGACACCAAAAAGAAGAGTCTAGCTTTTACCTCCAAGGGTGATAGTGGAGATGACTTGAGTGATGAGGAAATTGCCTTAATGACAAGAAGATTCAAGAGGTACTTGATAAATAAGAAGAAGAAAGGTGGAGCACCATTCAACCATTCCAAAAGAGACAATTTCATATCTGGTCATGTAGATCAAAATACTTCCAAGAGCACTCATGAGGAGCAAAGCAAAGATTTGAAGTGTTTTGAGTGTGGCAAAAAGGGACACATGAAGAATGAGTGTCCAAAGAGGAAAGACAAGAGCAAGTACCAATCAAAGAGAGCTTTCAAAGCCGCATGGAGTGACTCGGATTCAGATTGCATTTCAAGTGATGATGAACATAAAGAGGCTTCAAAAGCATGTTTCATGGCAAAAGGGAACTCATCCAATTCGGATGAGGAGGTGTGCTTGAAAGTCAAATCTTCTAGAGCTTCAATGTGGTATTTGGATAGCGGTTGTTCAAGACATATGACTGGCAATCCAAATCTATTCTTTGCTTTCAAGAAATCTTCCAAAGGAGGACATGTTACCTTCGGGGACAACAAGAAGGGTAGGATCCTTGGTCAAGGATCCATAGGTGATGTATCTTCTATCTCTATCTCTAATGTTTCACTAGTTGATGGTTTATCTTTTAATCTTCTGAGTATTTCTCATTTGGCTGATTGTGGGTTGATTATTTGCTTTGATGATTCTAAGTGTGAAATAAGAAATGCCATGAATGAGTGCTTACTTATAGGTCGTAGAGATGGTGATATGTACACTCTTGATTTAAATGATTCGAATGATTGGAAAGTGAAGTGCTTGATTTCTAACATTTGTGATGTGAATATTTGGCCTAGAAGATTAGGACATGTAGGAATCTCTACAATTGAAAAATTGGTTAAAAAGAACCTAGTTAGAGGCATTCCATCTTTGAACTTTGATGTGTATGATGTATGTGAGCCTTGCATTAAAGGAAAGCATGATAGGGAGTCTTTTAAATCAAAATCCCAGATTTCATCTACCAGAGTTTTAGAGCTTTTGCATCTTGATTTGTTTGGTTCAAGTAGAGTTAAGAGTCTAGGTGGTAGATCATATGCATTTGTGAATGTTGATGACTATTCTAGATATACTTGGGTGATTTTCCTTGCACATAAGCATGAGACCATTCATGAGTTTTCAAAACTTATCAAAATGCTTCAAAATGAAAAGAACATGAGCATTAGCAAGATTAGGAGTGATCATAGAGGAGAATTTGATAATCATGCATTCATTGATCTATGTGATGAATATGGCATTAGACATGATTTCTCTTCACCTAGGACACCCCAACAAAATGGGGTAGTAGAAAGGAAAAATAGAACCTTACAAGAAATTGCTAGGACCATGCTTGTTGAACATGATTTGCCTAAGTTCTTATGGGCTGAGGCCATTAATTGTGCATGCTATATTGTGAATAGGTTGTCTATTAGAAAGAAAATCAATAAGACACCTTATGAGATTTGGAATGAGAGAAACCTAGAGTTGACTACTTTAGGGTATTTGGATGCAAGTGCTATGTTTTGAACACTAAGGATGATTTAGATAAATTTGATGCAAAATCTACTCCTTGTGTGTTTGTTGGATATTCTTTGACTTCTAGGGCTTATAGAGTATATAATCCAAAATCTAGAAAAATAGAAGAGTCCATTCATGTTAAATTTATTGAAACTCTTGCATTTGACCCCTTGCTTGAGCATGATGATATTGAGATAGGTTTGGAGAAGTTGAGCATAAATGATGATGAGGATGACTCTCCTACACCTAAGATTGATAAATCAAGCAAAGAAGGAGCAAAAGAGCATGTGGAAACTATAAATGGAGAAGAACCAGTGGCTGGTGGTGTGCAACCAGCAAGCTTGGATGAAAACCAAGTTGAGCCCATGAGCTCGATAAATGAAAATCAAAGTGAACTAGCTCCTACATCGTGGCTGTAAGTGAGAGACAAGCACAAGCACCCCAAACAGCTCATTATTGGTGATTTGCACCAAGGGGTAAGAACTCGTAGATCTCAATTAACTTCTAATGTTGGTGATATGCATGAGGTAGATAATGTGAATGATAATGTGGCTGAAAATTTGATGGATAATGCTTTGATTGTTGATGTGAATGGTTCGTGTGCCTTGATTTCTCAAGTAGAACCTAGGAATATTGATGATGCTTTGCTTTATGCTAAATGGATTATTGCTATGCAAGATGAGTTGAATCAATTTCTAGGAATGAAGTTTGGAATCTAGTTCCAAGACCTAAAGACCAAACCATAATTGGAACTAAATGGGTGTTTAAGAACAAAATGAATGAAAATGGTGAAGTTGTTAGAAACAAGGCTAGGTTGGTTGCACAAGGGTACAACCAAGAGGAAGGGATTGACTATGAAGAAACATTTGCCCCCGTAGCTAGGTTGGAAGCTATTAGGTTGCTTATGGCATTCGCATGTTTCAAAGGTTTTAAACTTTATCAAATGGATGTCAAAAGTGCATTTTTGAATGGTTTTATCAATGAGAATGTGCATGTAAAGCAACCACCTGGATTTGAAGATCCTAACTTTCCAAACCATGTTTATAAATTGACAAAAGCCTTGTATGGTTTGAAACAAGCACCTAGGGCATGGTATGATAGACTTTCCTCATTCTTAATTCAAAATGGTTTTAAAAGAGGAAGAATTGATAGCACTTTGTTCTTAAAGGAAAAAGGTCATGACATGCTTATTGTTCAAATATATGTAGATGACATTATATTTGGTGCTACTAGTGAGGCTATGTGCAAAGAGTTTGAGTCTTGCATGAAAAATGAATTTGAGATGTCTATGATGGGTGAACTTACATTCTTTTTAGGGCTGCAAGTTAAACAAACTAAGAAAGGTATACATATTAGTCAAACTAAATATATTCATGATATGCTTTAAAAGTTTGGTTTTGATTCCTTGAATCCTTCTCCCATGAGTGTGTCTACTAAGCTTGACAAAGATGAAAATGGACAATCTTATGATTCTAAAATATATAGGTCCATGATTGGTTCACTTTTGTATTTGGCCTCTAGTAGACCCGACATTATGTTCAGTGTATGCATGTGTGCTAGATTTCAAAGTCAGCCTATGCATTCTCATTTCCTAGCGGTTAAGAGAATATTTAGGTATCTTAGGGATACATCAACTCTTGGCTTATGGTATGATAAAAATTCATTGTTTGATTTACATGCATATAGTGATGCCGACTTTGCTGGATGTAAGATAAATAGGAAGAGTACTTCGGGGGTACATGTCAATTCCTAGGGAGTATGCTTATCTCTTGGTTCTCCAGGAAACAACCTTGTGTTGCCCTATCTACCACCGAAGTTGAATATATGGCTATAGGGAGTTGTTGTGCTCAACTCTTATGGATTAGACAACAACTATATGATTTTGGACTTAAATTGAAAGATATTCCTATATATTGTGATAATACTAGTGCCATTAGCCTTTCTAAAAATCCGGTGCATCATTCAAAGGCTAAACATATTGAAATTAGGCATCATTTTATTAGAGATCATGTGACTCAAGGGACAATTAAATTAGAGTATGTGGACACAATGAACCAACTTGCGGACATACTAACCAAACCTCTAAACCAAGAGAGATTTGAATTTTTAAGAGGTAATCTAGGCATGAGAATGAGTCCTTGATATGTGTATGAATGTTTATGCGTTGCTTATATTGCACACCCTTTGGATGCATTTACAAAATAAAGGGGGAGAAAATATTGAATGCAACTTTGAATTCAAAAGTTTGTATGCATAGGTTTAGGGGGAGGAACTTGAATGTAATTGTGATATACCTTGCCTATTGACGCTTTATTTGTCTGAATTGCACTTCCCTTGTCTTGATTTTATGCACATGTTTAGGGGGGGTTAATTTGAATGACGCATGTTGTCAGGGGGAGAGTTTCTCATGAAAATTAAAGAAAATAGTTAAAAGTTACATAGGTTATTTTGTAATCATCAAAAGGGGGAGAATGTTGAATATATATGTTTGAGTGATTACAAAAGCATGATTGATTGAACTTTGATCCATAATGTACATGAGAAATCTTAGACCTATATGTCCTACCCAAAATGCATGGGAATTTGATTTATTGAACCAACATGGACTAACATTCCAATAAGCCCTAACAAGGCTTACATAGCATGTCTTGAGTTTAATTATGTGTAGGATGATCAAGTATCAACATGGTGACCTTAACCGAACTGTAATGAAGAGTTAATCATGGTCAAACATGATTAAGAAAGTCATTTTCGTGGTCAATCATGGTCAGAATATATTGGAGCTTAAATGGAGCCAATTGAAGTAAAGCTGACTTTCTGGTCAGAGTCAAAGTCAACAGACTGACGTGGCAGATGACATGGACGTGATGACATGGCATATGAAGTGGATACATGAAATGGATTAGTGGAGCCAATAAGAGCTACAAGTCAACAATAGAGATTTAAAGCCAAAAAGCAAGAGGAGACATGCAATAAATGCCACACATTTTCAAGACCTCTTTTGCTACAAAAGAGATATAGTTTGCTGGAAAAGCACTTTGGAAAGAGACAAAGGAAGGTGATTTATTTCAAAGGTTTTCCTCATCCAATGGTCCACATTCATTCCTTCCAAAATATCTTTTTGATCCATTGGTTCAAGATTAAACCTTTCCACTACACCTTTTTATCCAATGGCTATCTTTAAACCTTCCTCATCTAATGGCCATTATTCCTCCCAGCAAAGAGAGACTTGTTGTAATTATTTTCACACTTCTCTAAGCCTTCTAACAGCTATATTGATCCAAGGGTCCATATTTTTCATATATAATCCAATGGCCCTCATTTCATGAGCTTACACTCCACAATTTCTACAAAGATTAACTCTTTGTCTATGGTGCATAGACTTGGCCGAAAATTACTCTTTCTCTCTCAAGTGTTCTTCATCTTCTAAGCTTTTGTTCTCTCACTCATTCATTCCTTGATTACATATTTGATTTTGAAGAGAGATCATATACACTAGCCAAGCAAAGCTTTATTGTTACTCTTGAGCCTTTCAAATCTGATTTTCATCATATTCTCAAGAGTCATTTCCTTTGTGATATAATCTGGTTTCCAGCACTTCTAAGGCTACATTCATCATCTCCATTTCATCATTCAAGCCTTGTGATAACTAATTTTCGTTGGTTGTTACACTACTCAAAGTTTCACAAACCCTAACAACAAAAAATCTCAAATTTGAGTTTTGTGCTTACCATTCCCATTCTAGCTTTTCAAGAGCTTCATTTGAGCCCTATACACTTACAAATCCAGCTACAAAAGAGCCAGCCTTTCAACCTAAACTTACCTCATATCCGGCTACACTTAGAGCCATATTTGAGTTTGTATTTGTTGATTGAGTTAGTGTGGTGAGCTATAAACCACACGGTGTGTAAAGTTTGGTGTTTGAGCTACAAAAACACTGGTTGTATGAGTTCCGCTTGACTCGGTTGAACAAGCCATAGTGGAGTGTTTGAAATTCCCAAGTGGGACTTGGGGAGTGGAGTAGGCTTGGGTTAAGCCGAACCACTATAAATCTCTTGCCTCTTTTACTTTCCAGCAATTTCAATTAGCATTGCATTCTCATATCATACATACTTGAAATTGATCATTTAGGTTGCTAGAGTCAAGCTTGTTCAATTAATTGTCAAATCTGATTTTGTGCCCTAATTACATTTGTTTTGCAAGTGACATATACATACTTGATCATCTTGCTTGGTTCTTGATCTTAAAGTTATCTGTCTTGCTTATATCAATTGTCCTTGACTTGCTTGTGCTTATTTGATTGCTTTGTGCTCAAATCTGCCATTAGGAGACCATACAATCATATTAGGATTTTGTATGTGATTTGCTCCAATTGATTGTTCTATTTGACTTATATACATTTACACTAGTACTCAATTTGGTATTTAGCTTCCGCTTAGGGTGAAACAGAAAAAATAGGTGACCTAGTCTACAATTGACTAAGGAAACAATTCACCCCCCCTCTTGTGGTGCCATCCGATCCAACACTTTGCACTCTATTTAGAGTTCCTAGAAGTCTAGCATTGCAAATTTAGCTTTCGTGCAATGTTTTGTAAGCTAAAGAGGCCAATAGACCAAGCTATGATTCAAATTACACAAAAACGTCAAATGCTCATCTATGGAGGGAGTTGAGCAATTCCAAAGCATCAAAGTGGACCATTGCACTCTATTTAGTTTTCTTAGAAGTCTAGCATGCTAGTTTAGCTTTCGTGCAATGTTTCGTAAGCTAAGGATGCCAATAGACCAAGCAATGATTCAAATTGCACAAAAACGTCAAATGCTCGTCTATGGAGGGAGTTGAGGAATTCCAAAGCATCAAAGTGGACCTTTGTACTCTATTTAGTGTTCTTAGAAGTCTAGCATGCTTGTTTAGCTTTCGTGAAACGTTTCCTAAGCTAAAGATGCCAATAGACCAAGCTATGATTCAAATTGCACAAAAACGTCAAATGCTCGTCCATGGAGGGAGTTGAGCAATTCCAAAGCATCAAAGTGGACATTTGTCCTCTATTTAGAGTTCTTAGAAGTCTAGCACACTAGTTTAGCTTTCGTGCAACGTTTTGTAAGCGAAGGATGCCAAGAGACCAAGTTATGATTCAAATTGCACGAAAACGTCAAAAGCTCGTCTATGGAGGGAGTTGAGCAATTCCAAAGCATCAAAGTGGATATTTAAACTCTATTTAGTGTTCTTAGAAGTCTAGCATGCTTGTTTAGCTTTCGTGCAGCGTTTCGTAAGGTAAAGATGCCAATTGACCAAGTTATGTTTCAAATTGCACAAAAACGTCAAATGCTCGTCTATAGAGGCAGTTGAGCAATTCCAAAACATCAAAGTGGACCTTTGGACTCTATTTAGTGTTCTTAGAAGTCTAGCATGCTAGTTTAGCTTTCGTGCAAGGTTTTGTAAGCTGAAGATGCCAATAGGCCAAGCTATGATTCAAATTACACAAAAAGGCCAAATGCTCGTCTATGGAGGGAGTTGAGCAATTCCAAAGCATCAATGTGGACCTTTGCACTCTATTTAGAGTTCCTAGAAGTCTAGCATGCTAATTTAGCTTTCGTGCAATGTTTCGTAAGCTAAAGAGGCCAATAGATCAAGCTATGACTCAAATTGCACAAAAATGTCAAATGCTCGTCTATAAGTGGGTTGAGCAATTCCAAAGCATCAAAGTGGACCTTTGGACTCTATTTAGTGTTGTTAGAAGTCTAGCATGCTAGTTTAGCTTTCGTGCAATGTTTCGTAAGCTAAAGAGGCCAATAGACCAAGCTATGATTCAAATTGCACAAAAACGTCAAATGCTCGTCTATGGAGGGAGTTGAGCAATTCAAAAGCATCAAAGTGGACCTTTGCACTCTATTTAGTGTTCTTAGAAGTCTCGCATGCTAGTTTTGCTTTCGTGCAACATTTCGTAAGCTAAGGATGCCAATAGACCAAGTTGTGATTCAAATTGCACGAAAACGTCTAAAGCTCGTCTATGCAGGGAGTTGAGCAATTCCGAAGCATCAAAGGGGAGATTTGTACTCTATTTAGTGTTCTTAGAAGTCTAGCATGCTAGTTTAGCTTTCGTGCAACGTTTCGTAAGCTAAAGATGCCAATAGACCAAGCTATGATTCAAATTGCACAAAAACGTCAAATGCTCGTCTATGGAGGGAGTTGAGCAATTCAAAAGCATCAAAGTGGACCTTTGCACTCTATTTAGTGTTCTTAGAAGTCTCGCATGCTAGTTTTGCTTTCGTGCAACATTTCGTAAGCTAAGGATGCCAATAGACCAAGTTATGATTCAAATTGCACGAAAACGTCAAAAACTCATCTATGCAGGGAGTTGAGCAATTCCAAAGCATTCTAAGGGTAGATTTGTACTCTATTTAGTGTTCTTCGAAGTCTAGCATGCTAGTCTAGCTTTCGTGCAATGTTTCGTAAGCTAAAGATGCCAATAGACCAAGCTATGATTCAAATTGCACAAAAACGTCAAATGCTCGTCTATGGAGGGAGTAAAGCAATTCCAAAGCATCAAAGTGGACCCTTCCAACCTATTTAGAGTTCCTAGAAGACTGTCATGCTAATTTAGCTTTCGTGCAATGTTTCGTAAGCTAAAGATGCCAATAGACCAAGCTATGAGTCAAATTGCACAAAAACGTCAAACGCTCGTCAATGGAGAGAGTTGAGCAATTCCAAAGCATCAAAGTGGACCTTTGTACTCTATTTAGAGTTCTTAGAAGTCTAGCATGCTAGTTTAGCTTTCGTGCAATGTTTCATAAGCTAAAGAGGCCAATACACCAAGCGATGATTCAAATTGCACAAAAACGTCAAATGCTCGTCTATGGTGGGAGTGGAGCAATTCCAAAGCATCAAAGTAGAGATTTGTACTCTATTTAGTGTTCTTAGAAGTCTAGCATGCTAGTTTAGCTTTCGTGCAACGTTTCGTAAGCTAAGGATGCCAATAGACCAAGTTATGATTCAAATTGCACAAAAACGTCAAAAGCTTGTCTATGGAGGGAGTTGAGCAATTCCAAAGCATCAAAGTAGAGATTTGTACTCTATTTAGTGTTCTTTGAAGTCTAGCATGCTTGTTTAGCTATCATGCAACGTTTCGTAAGGTAAAGATGCCAATAGACCAAGTTATGTTTCAAATTGCACAAAAACGTCAAATGCTCGTCTATGGAGTGAGTTGAGCAATTCCAAAGCATCAAAGTGGACCTTTGGACTCTACTTAGAGTTCCTAGAAGTATAGCATGGTAATTTAGCTTTCGTGCAATGTTTCGTAAGCTAAAGAGGCCAATAGACCAAGCCATGATTCAAATTGCACAAAAACGTCAAATGCTCGTCTATGGTGGGAGTGAAGCAATTCTGAAGGATCAAAGTGAACCTTTGCACTCTAGTTAGTGTTCTTAGAAGTCTAGCATGCTAGTTTAGCTTTCATGCAATATTTCGCAAGCTAAAGATGCCAATAGACCAAGCGATGATTCAAATTGCACAAAAACGCCAAATGCTCGTCTATGGAGGGAGTTGAGCAATTCCAAAGCTTCAAAGTGGACATTTGCACTCAATTTAGAGTTCCTAGAAGTATAGCATGGTAATTTAGCTTTCGTGCAATGTTTCATAAGCTAAAGAGGCCAATACACCAAGCCATGATTCAAATTGCACAAAAACGTCAAATGCTCGTCTATGGTGGGAGTGGAGCAATTCCAAAGGATCAAAGTGAAACTTTGCACTCTAGTTAGTGTTCTTAGAAGTCTAGCATGCTACTTTAGCTTTCGTGCAATGTTTTGTAAGCTAAAGATGCCAATAGACCAAGCTATGATTCAAATTGCACAAAAAAGTCAAATGCTCGTCTATGGAAGGAGTTGAGCAATTCCAAATCATCAAAGTGGACCTTGGCACTCTATTTAGACTTCCTAGAAGTCTAGCATTGCTAATTTAGCTTTCGTGCAATGTTTCGTAAGCTAAAGAGGCCAATAGACCAAGCTATGATTCAAATTGCACAAAAACATCAAATGCTCGTCTATGGAGGGAGTGGAGCAATTCGAAAGGATCAAAGTGAAACTTTGCACTCTAGTTATTGTTCTTAGAAGTCTAGCATGCTACTTTAGCTTTCGTGCAATGTTTCGTAAGCTAAAGATGCCAATAGACCAAGCTATGAGTCAAATTGCACAAAAACGTCAAACGCTCGTCAATGGAGGGAGTTGAGCAATTCCAAAGCATCAAAGTGGACCTTTGTACTCTATTTAGAGTTCTTAGAAGTCTAGCATGCTAGTTTAGCTTTCGTGCAACGTTTCGTAAGCTAAGGATGCCAATAGACCAAGTTATGATTCAAATTGCACAAAAACGTCAAAAGCTTGTCTATTTAGGGAGTTGAGCAATTCCAAAGCATCAAAGTAGAGATTTGTACTCTATTTAGTGTTCTTTGAAGTCTAGCATGCTTGTTTAGCTATCATGCAATGTTTCGTAAGGTAAAGATGCCAATAGACCAAGTTATGTTTCAAATTGCACAAAAACGTCAAATGCTCGTCTATGGAGTGAGTTGAGCAATTCCAAAGCATCAAAGTGGACCTTTGGACTCTACTTAGAGTTCCTAGAAGTATAGCATGGTAATTTAGCTTTCGTGCAATGTTTCGTAAGCTAAAGAGGCCAATAGACCAAGCCATGATTCAAATTGCACAAAAACGTCAAATGCTCGTCTATGGTGGGAGTGGAGCAATTCCGAAGGATCAAAGTGAACCTTTGCACTCTAGTTAGTGTTCTTAGAAGTCTAGCATGCTAGTTTAGCTTTCATGCAATATTTCGCAAGCTAAAGATGCCAATAAACCAAGCGATGATTCAAATTGCACAAAAACGCCAAATGCTCGTCCATGGAAGGAGTTGAGCAATTCCAAAGCTTCAAAGTGGACATTTGCACTCAATTTAGAGTTCCTAGAAGTATAGCATGGTAATTTAGCTTTCGTGCAATGTTTCATAAGCTAAAGAGGCCAATACACCAAGCCATGATTCAAATTGCACAAAAACGTCAAATGCTCGTCTATGGTGGGAGTGGAGCAATTGCAAAGGATCAAAGTGAAACTTTGCACTCTAGTTAGTGTTCTTAGAAGTCTAGCATGCTACTTTAGCTTTCGTGCAATGTTTTGTAAGCTAAAGATGCCAATAGACCAAGCTATGATTCAAATTGCACAAAAACGTCAAATGCTCGTCTATGGAGGGAGTTGAGCAATTCCAAATCATCAAAGTGGACCTTGGCACTCTATTTAGACTTCCTAGAAGTCTAGCATTGCTAATTTAGCTTTCGTGCAATGTTTCGTAAGCTAAAGAGGCCAATAGACCAAGCTATGATTCAAATTGCACAAAAACATCAAATGCTCGTCTATGGAGGGAGTGGAGCAATTCGAAAGGATCAAAGTGAAACTTTGCACTCTAGTTATTGTTCTTAGAAGTCTAGCATGCTACTTTAGCTTTCGTGCAATGTTTCGTAAGCTAAAGATGCCAATAGACCAAGCTATGAGTCAAATTGCACAAAAACGTCAAACGCTCGTCAATGGAGGGAGTTGAGCAATTCCAAAGCATCAAAGTGGACCTTTGTACTCTATTTAGAGTTCTTAGAAGTCTAGCATGCTAGTTTAGCTTTCGTGCAACGTTTCGTAAGCTAAGGATGCCAATAGACCAAGTTATGATTCAAATTGCACAAAAACGTCAAAAGCTTGTCTATTTAGGGAGTTGAGCAATTCCAAAGCATCAAAGTAGAGATTTGTACTCTATTTAGTGTTCTTTGAAGTCTAGCATGCTTGTTTAGCTATCATGCAACGTTTCGTAAGGTAAAGATGCCAATAGACCAAGTTATGTTTCAAATTGCACAAAAACGTCAAATGCTCGTCTATGGAGTGAGTTGAGCAATTCCAAAGCATCAAAGTGGACCTTTGGACTCTACTTAGAGTTCCTAGAAGTATAGCATGGTAATTTAGCTTTCGTGCAATGTTTCGTAAGCTAAAGAGGCCAATAGACCAAGCCATGATTCAAATTGCACAAAAACGTCAAATGCTCGTCTATGGTGGGAGTGGAGCAATTCCGAAGGATCAAAGTGAACCTTTGCACTCTAGTTAGTGTTCTTAGAAGTCTAGCATGCTAGTTTAGCTTTCATGCAATATTTCGCAAGCTAAAGATGCCAATAGACCAAGCGATGATTCAAATTGCACAAAAACGCCAAATGCTCGTCTATGGAAGGAGTTGAGCAATTCCAAAGCTTCAAAGTGGACATTTGCACTCAATTTAGAGTTCCTAGAAGTATAGCATGGTAATTTAGCTTTCGTGCAATGTTTCATAAGCTAAAGAGGCCAATACACCAAGCCATGATTCAAATTGCACAAAAACGTCAAATGCTCGTCTATGGTGGGAGTGGAGCAATTCCAAAGGATCAAAGTGAAACTTTGCACTCTAGTTAGTGTTCTTAGAAGTCTAGCATGCTACTTTAGCTTTCGTGCAATGTTTTGTAAGCTAAAGATGCCAATAGACCAAGCTATGATTCAAATTGCACAAAAACGTCAAATGCTCGTCTATGGAGGGAGTTGAGCAATTCCAAATCATCAAAGTGGACCTTGGCACTCTATTTAGACTTCCTAGAAGTCTAGCATTGCTAATTTAGCTTTCGTGCAATGTTTCGTAAGCTAAAGAGGCCAATAGACCAAGCTATGATTCAAATTGCACAAAAACATCAAATGATCGTCTACGGAGGGAGTGGAGCAATTCGAAAGGATCAAAGTGAAACTTTGCACTCTAGTTATTGTTCTTAGAAGTCTAGCATGCTACTTTAGCTTTCGTGCAATTTTTTGTAAGCTAAAGATGCCAATAGACCAAGCTATGATTCAAATTGCACAAAAACGTCAAATGCTCGTCTATGGAGGGAGTTGAGCAATTCCAAAGCATCAAAGTGGACCTTGGCACTCTATTTAGACTTCCTAGAAGTCTAGCATTGCTAATTTAGCTTTCGTGCAATGTTTCGTAAGCTAAAGAGGCCAATAGACCAAGCTATGATTCAAATTGTACAAAAACGTCAAATGCTCGTCTATGGAGAGAGTGGAGCAATTCCAAAGGATCAAAGTGAAACTTTGCACTCTAGTTAGTGTTCTTAGAAGTCTAGCACACTAGTTTAGCTTTCGTACAATGTTTCCTAAGCTGAAGATGCCAATAGACCAAGCTATGATTCAAATTGCACAAAAACGTCAAACGCTCGTCTATGGAGGGAGTTGAGCAATTCCAAAGCATCAAAGTGGACCTTGGCACTCTATTTAGACTTCCTAGAAGTCTAGCATTGCTAATTTAGCTTTCGTGCAATGTTTCGTAAGCTAAAGAGGCCAATAGACCAAGCTATGATTCAAATTGCACAAAAACGTCAAATGCTCGTCTATAGAAGTAGTTGAGGTATTCCAAAGCATCAAAGTGGACCTTTGCACTCTATTTAGTGTTCTTGGAAGTCTAGCATGCTACTTTAGCTTTCGTGCAATGTTTCGTAAGCTAAAGTTGCCAATAGACCAAGCTATGATTCAAATTGCACAAAAAGGTCAAATGCTCGTCGATGGACGAAGTTGAGGAATTCCAAAGCATCAAAGTGGACTTTTGTACTGTATTTAGTGTTCTTCGAAGTCTAGCATGCTTGTTTAGCTTTTGTGAGACGTTTCGTAAGCTAAAGATTCCAGTAGACCAAGCTATGATTCAAATTGGACGAAAACGTCAAATGCTCGTCTATGGAGGGAGTTGTGCAATTCCAAAGCATCAAAGTGGACCTTTGTACTCTATTTAGAGTTCTTAGAATTGTCGCACGCTAGTTTAGCTTTCGTAAAACGTTTTGTAAGCTAAGGATGCCAATAGACCAAGTTATGATTCAAATTGCACGAAAACGTCAAAAGCTCGTCTATGGAGGGAGTTGAGCAAATCCAAAGCATCAAAGTGGAGATTTGTACTCTATTGAGCATTCTTAGAAGTCTAGCACGCTTGTTTAGCTTTCGTGCAGCATTTCGTAAGGTAAAGATGCCAATAGACCAAGTTATGTTTTAAATTGCACAAAAACGTCAAATGCTCGTCTATGGAGGGAGTTGAGCAATTCCAAAGCATCAAAGTGGACCTTTGTACTCTATTTAGAGTTCTTAGAATTCTAGCACACTAGTTTAGCTTTCGTACAATGTTTCATAAGCTGAAGATGCCAATAGACCAAGCTATGATTCAAATTGCACAAAAACGTTAAATGCTCGTCTATGGAGGGAGTTGAGCAATTCCAAAGCATCAAGGTGGCCCTTTGCACTCTATTTAGAGTTCCTAGAAGTCTAGCATTTTAATTTAGCTTTCGTGCAATGTTTCGTAAGCTAAAGAGGCCAATAGACCAAGCTATGATTCAAATTGCACAAAAACGCCATATGCTCGTCTATGGAGGGATTTGAGCAATTCCAAAGCATCAAAGTGGACCTTTGCACTCTATTTAGAGTTCCTAAAAGTCTAGCATGCTAATTTAGCTTTCGTGCAATGTTTCATAAGCTAAAGAGGCCAATAGAGCAAGCTATGATTCAAATTTCACAAAAACGTCAAATGCTCGTCTATGGATGGAGTGGAGCAATTCCAAAGCATCAAAGTCAACCTTTGCGCTCTAGTTAGTGTTCTTAGAAGTCTAGCATGCTAGTTTAGCTTTCGTGCAATGTTTCGTAAGCTAAAGAGGCCAATAGACCAAGTTATGATTCAAAGTGCACAAAAAGGTCAAATGCTCGTCAATGGAGGGAGTTGAGCAATTCCAAAGCATCAAAGTGGACCTTTTCACCTATTTAGTGTTCTTAGAAGTCTAGCATGCTAGTTTTGCTTTCGTGCAATGTTTCGTAAGCTAAAGAGGCCAATAGACCAAGCTATGATTCAAATTGCACAAAAACGCCATATGCTCGTCTATGGAGGGATTTGAGCAATTCCAAAGCATCAAAGTGGACCTTTGCACTCTATTTAGAGTTCCTAAAAGTCTAGCATGCTAATTTAGCTTTCGTGCAATGTTTCATAAGCTAAAGAGGCCAATAGAGCAAGCTATGATTCAAATTTCACAAAAACGTCAAATGCTCGTCTATGGATGGAGTGGAGCAATTCCAAAGCATCAAAGTCAACCTTTGCGCTCTAGTTAGTGTTCTTAGCAGTCTAGCATGCTAGTTTAGCTTTCGTGCAATGTTTCGTAAGCTAAAGAGGCCAATAGACCAAGTTATGATTCAAAGTGCACAAAAAGGTCAAATGCTCGTCAATGGAGGGAGTTGAGCAATTCCAAAGCATCAAAGTGGACCTTTTCACCTATTTAGTGTTCTTAGAAGTCTAGCATGCTAGTTTTGCTTTCGTGCATTGTTTCGTAAGCTAAAGATGCCAATAGACCAAGCTATGATTCAAATTGCACAAAACATAAAATGCACGTCTATGGAGGGAGTTGAGGAATTCCAAACCATCAAGGTGGACCTTTGTACTCTATTTAGTGTTCTTAGAAGTCTAGCATGCTTGTTTAGCTTTCGTGCAACATTTCGTAAGCTAAAGATACCAATAGGCCAAGCTATGATTCAAATTGCACAAAAACGTCAAATGCTCGTCTAAGGAAGGAGTTGAGGAATTCCAAAGCATCAAAGTGGACCTTTGTACTCTATTTAGTGTTCTTAGAAGTCTAGCAAGCTTGTTTGGCTTTCGTGAAACGTTTCGTAAGCTAAAGATGCCAATAGACCAAGCTATGATTCAAATTGCACAAAAACGTCAAAAGCTTGTCTATGGAGGGAGTTGAGCAATTCCAAAGCATCAAAGTAGAGATTTGTACTCTATTTAGTGTTCTTTGAAGTCTAGCATGCTTGTTTAGCTTTCATGCAACGTTTCGTAAGGTAAAGATGCCAATAAACCAAGTTATGTTTCAAATTGCACAAAAAGGTCAAATGATCGCCTATGGAGTGAGTTAAGCAATTCCAAAGCATCAAAGTGGACCTTTGGACTCGATTTAGTGTTCTTTGAAATATAGCATGCTAGTTTAGCTTTCATGCAATGTTTCGTAAGCTAAAGATGCCAATAGACCAAGCTATGATTCAAATTGCACAAAAACGCCAAATGCTCGTCTATGGAGGGAGTTGAGCAATTCCAAAGCATCAAAGTGGACCTTTGCACTCTATTTAGAGTTCCTAGAAGTCTAGCATGCTAATTTGCCTTTCGTGCAATGTTTCGTAAGCTAAAGAGGCAAATAGACCAAGCTATGATTCAAATTGCACAAAAATGTCGAATGCTCGTCTATGGAGGGAGTGGAGCAATTCCAAAGGATCAAAGTGAAACTTTGCACTCTAGTTAGTGTTCCTAGAAGTCTAGCATGCTAGGTTGGCTTTCGTACAATGTTTCGTAAACTAAAGATGCCAATAGACTAAGCTATGATTCAAATTGCACAAAAACGTAAAATGCTCGTCTATGGAGGGAGTTGAGGAATTCCAAAGCATCAAAGTGGACCTTTGTACTCTATTTAGTGTTCTTAGAAGTCTAGCATGCTTGTTTAGCTTCCGTGCAACGTTTCGTAAGCTAAAGATGCCAATAAGCCAAGCTATGTTTCAAATTGCAGAAAAACGTCAAATGCTCGTCCATGGAGGGAGTTGAGCAATTCCAAAGCATCAAAGTGGACCTTTCTGTTGAATATATATGTTTGAGTGATTACAAAAGCATGATTGATTGAACTTTGATCCATAATGTACATGAGAAATCTTAGAGCTATATGTCCTACCCAAAATGCATGGGAATTTGATTTATTGAACAAACATGGACTAACATTGCAAGAAGCCCTAACAAGGCTTACATAGCATGGCTTGAGTTGAATTGTGTGTAGGATGATCAAGTATCAACATGGTGACCTTAACCGAACTGTAACGAAGACTTAATCATGGTCAAACATGATTAAGAAAGTCATTTTCATGGTCAATCCTGGTCAGAATATATTGAGCCTAAATGGAGCCAATTGAAGTAAAGTTGACTTTCTGGTCAGAGTCAAAGTCAACAGACTGACGTGGCAGATGACATGGACGTGATGACATGGCATATGAAGTGGATACATGAAATGGATTAGTGGAGCCAATAAGAGCTACAAGTCAACAATAGAGATTTAAAACCAAAAAGCAAGAGGAGACATGCAATAAATGCCTCACATTTTCAAGACCTCTTTTGCTACAAAAGAGATATAGTTTGCTGGAAAAGCACTTTGGAAAGAGACAAAGGAAGGTGATTTATTTCAAAGGTTTTCCTCATCCAATGGTCTACATTCCTTCCCTCCAAAATATCTTTTTGATCCATTGGTTCAAGATTAAACCTTTCCACTACACCTTTTTATCCAATGGCTACCTTTAAACCTTCCTCATCTAATGGCCATTATTCCTCCCAGCAAAGAGAGACTTGTTGTAATCATTTTCACACTTCTCCAAGCCTTCTAACAGCTATATTGATCCAAGGGTCCATATTTTTCATATCTAATCCAATGGCTTTCATTTCATGAGTTTACACTCCACAATTTCTACAAAGATTAACTCTTTGTCTATGGTGCATAGACTTGGCCGAAAATTACTCTTTCTCTCTCAAGTGTTCTTCATCTTCTAAGCTTTCATTCTTTCACTCATTCATTCCTCGATTACATATTTGATTTTGAAGAGAGATCATATACACTAGCCAAGCAAAGCTTTATTGTTACTCTTGAGCCTTTCAAATCTGATTTTCATCATATTCTCAAGAGTCATTTCCTTTGTGATATAATCTGGTTTCCAGCACTTCTAAGGCTACATTCATCATCTCCATTTCATCATTCAAGCCTTGTGATAACTGATTTTCGTTGGTTGTTACACTACTCAAAGTTTCACAAACCCTAACAACAAAAAATCTCAAATCTGAGTTTTGTGCTTACCATTCCCATTCCAGCTTTTCAAGAGCTTCATTTGAGCCCTATACACTTACAAATCCAGTTACTACAGAGCCGGCCTTTGAACCTAAACTTACCTCATATCCGGCTACACTTAGAGCCATATTTGAGTTTGTATTTGTTGATTGAGTTAGTGTGGTGAGCTATAAACCACACGGTGTGTAAAGTTTGGTGTTTGAGCTACAACAATACTGGTTGTATGAGTTCCGCTTGACTCGGTTGAACAAGCCATAGTGGAGTGTTTGAAATTCCCAAGTGGGACTTGGGGAGTGGAGTAGGCTTGGGTTAAGCCGAACCACTATAAATCTCTTGCCTCTTTTACTTTCCAGCAATTTCAATTAGCATTGCATTCTCATATCGTACATACTTGAAATTGATCATCTAGGTTGCTAGAGTCAAGCTTGTTCAATTAATTGTCAAATATGATTTTGTGCCCTAATTACATTTGTTTTGCAAGTGACATATACATACTTGATCATCTTGCTTGGTTCTTGATCTTAAAGTTATCTATCTTGCTTATATCAATTGTCCTTGACTTGCTTGAGCTTATTTGATTGCTTTGTGCTCAAATCTGCCATTAGGAGACCATACAATCGTATTAGGATTTTATATGTGATTTGCTCAAATTGATTGTTCTACTTGACTTATATACATCTACACTAGTACTCAATTTGGTATTTAGCTTCCGCTTAGGGTGAAACTGAAAAAAAGAGGTGACCTAGTCTAAAATTGACTAAGGACACAATTCACCCCCCCTCTTGTGGTGCCATCCGATCCAACAAGTGGTATCGGAGCTTGTGTTCCCTTGCATATAGAAGTAATTGCTTTGTGCATTATTAGTGATTTATATGATGGCATCTACTAGTGGTAGACATGATCATGTGTTAGAGGGTCAATCTAGTGGTAGACCTCCATTCTTTAATGGAGAAGACTATGACCATTGGAAGATGAGAATGAAACTTTATTTCATGTCTCTTGATATTGATTTGTGGTATGTCATAGAGGATGGAACTTATGAGCCTACCATCACCACCAAGATCGGTGATGTCGAAAAAGAGATTTCAAAACCTAGGGATAAATGGGATGAACATGATAAGAAGAAGATGTCTTTAAATGCTAAAGCTATGTCCATCTTGTTTAATGCATTAAATCATGTTGACGCTAAACATATTTCTACATGCATTTCGGCTAAAGACATGTGGACTAGGTTAGAGATGAAGCATGAGGGCACTAATCAAGTAAATGAGTCAAGGATTAACATGCTCATGCATTCATATGAACTGTTTACCATGCATCCTACTGAATCCATTGCCGAAATGGATATAAGACTAACTCAGATTTTGAATTCTCTCGAATCTTTAGGAAAGACTTTCTCCAATCAAGAAAAGGTGCAAAAATACTTGAAAAGTCTTCCAGAAGCATGGGATGCCAAAGTCACAACCATCCAAGAAGCTAAAGACCTCAAAATCTTGAAGTTAGATGAGCTGGTCGGTTCCTTGATGGTGTATGAAACAAACATGAAGGCAAGAGAAGCCCAAAAGGAGGACACCAAAAAGAAGAGTCTAGCTTTTGCCTCCAAGGGTGATAGTGGAGATGACTTGAGTGATGAGGAAATTGCCTTAATGACAAGAAGATTCAAAAGGTACTTGATAAATAAGAAGAAGAAAGGTGGAGCACCATTCAACCATTCCAAAAGAGACAATTTCAAATCTGGTCATGTAGATCAAAATACTTCCAAGAGCACTCATGAGGAGCAAAGCAAAGATTTGAAGTGTTTTGAGTGTGGCAAAAAGGGACACATGAAGAATGAGTGTCCAAAGAGGAAAGACAAGAGCAAGTACCAATCAAAGAGAGCTTTCAAAGCCGCATGGAGTGACTCGGATTCAGATTGCATTTCAAGTGATGATGAACATAAAGAGGCTTCAAAAGCATGTTTCATGGCAAAAGGGAACTCATCCAATTCGGATGAGGAGGTGTGCTTGAAAGTCAAATCTTCTAGAGCTTCAATGTGGTATTTGGATAGCGGTTGTTCAAGACATATAACTGGCAATCCAAATCTATTCTTTGCTTTCAAGAAATCTTCCAAAGGAGGACATGTTACCTTCGGGGACAACAAGAAGGGTAGGATCCTTGGTCAAGGATCCATAGGTGATGTATCTTCTATCTCTATCTCTAATGTTTCACTAGTTGATGGTTTATCTTTTAATCTTCTGAGTATTTCTCATTTGGCTGATTGTGGGTTGATTATTTGCTTTGATGATTCTAAGTGTGAAATAAGAAATGCCATGAATGAGTGCTTACTTATAGGTCGTAGAGATGGTGATATGTACACTCTTGATTTAAATGATTCGAATGATTGCAAAGTGAAGTGCTTGATTTCTAGCATTTGTGATGTGAATATTTGGCATAGAAGATTAGGACATGTAGGAATCTCTACAATTGAAAAATTGGTTAAAAAGAACCTAGTTAGAGGCATTCCATCTTTGAACTTTGATGTGTATGATGTATGTGAGCCTTGCATTAAAGGAAAGCATGATAGGGAGTCTTTTAAATCAAAATCCCAGATTTCATCTACCAGAGTTTTAGAGCTTTTGCATCTTGATTTGTTTGGTTCAAGTAGAGTTAAGAGTCTAGGTGGTAGATCATATGCATTTGTGAATGTTGATGACTATTCTAGATATACTTGGGTGATTTTCCTTGCACATAAGCATGAGACCATTCATGAGTTTTCAAAACTTATCAAAATGCTTCAAAATGAAAAGAACATGAGCATTAGCAAGATTAGGAGTGATCATAGAGGAGAATTTGATAATCATGCATTCATTGATCTATGTGATGAATATGGCATTAGACATGATTTCTCTTCACCTAGGACACCCCAACAAAATGGGGTAGTAGAAAGGAAAAATAGAACCTTACAAGAAATTGCTAGGACCATGCTTGTTGAACATGATTTGCCTAAGTTCTTATGGGCTGAGGCCATTAATTGTGCATGCTATATTGTGAATAGGTTGTCTATTAGAAAGAAAATCAATAAGACACCTTATGAGATTTGGAATGATAGAAACCTAGAGTTGACTACTTTAGGGTATTTGGATGCAAGTGCTATGTTTTGAACACTAGGGATGATTTAGATAAATTTGATGCAAAATCTACTCCTTGTGTGTTTGTTGGATATTCTTTGACTTCTAGGGCTTATAGAGTATATAATCCAAAATCTAGAAAAATAGAAGATGATATTGAGATAGGTTTGGAGAAGTTGAGCATAAATGATGATGAGGATGACTCTCCTACACCTAAGATTGATAAATCAAGCAAAGAAGAAGCAAAAGAGCATGTGGAAACTATAAATGGAGAAGAACCAGTGGCTGGTGGTGTGCAACCAGCAAGCTTGGATGAAAACCAAGTTGAGCCCATGAGCTCGATAAATGAAAATCAAAGTGAACTAGCTCCTACATCGTGGCTGTAAGTGAGAGACAAGCACAAACACCCCAAACAGCTCATTATTGGTGATTTGCACCAAGGGGTAAGAACTCGTAGATCTCAATTAACTTCTAATGTTGGTGATATGCATGAGGTAGATAATGTGAATGATAATGTGGCTGAAAATTTGATGGATAATGCTTTGATTGTTGATGTGAATGGTTCGTGTGCCTTGATTTCTCAAGTAGAACCTAGGAATATTGATGATGCTTTGCTTTATGCTAAATGGATTATTGCTATGCAAGATGAGTTGAATCAATTTCTAGGAATGAAGTTTGGAATCTAGTTCCAAGACCTAAAGACCAAACCATAATTGGAACTAAATGGGTGTTTAAGAACAAAATGAATGAAAATGGTGAAGTTGTTAGAAACAAGGCTAGGTTGGTTGCACAAGGGTACAACCAAGAGGAAGGGATTGACTATGAAGAAACATTTGCCCCCGTAGCTAGGTTGGAAGCTATTAGGTTGCTTATGGCATTCGCATGTTTCAAAGGTTTTAAACTTTATCAAATGGATGTCAAAAGTGCATTTTTGAATGGTTTTATCAATGAGAATGTGCATGTAAAGCAACCACCTGGATTTGAAGATCCTAACTTTCCAAACCATGTTTATAAATTGACAAAAGCCTTGTATGGTTTGAAACAAGCACCTAGGGCATGGTATGATAGACTTTCCTCATTCTTAATTCAAAATGGTTTTAAAAGAGGAAGAATTGATAGCACTTTGTTCTTAAAGGAAAAAGGTCATGACATGCTTATTGTTCAAATATATGTAGATGACATTATATTTGGTGCTACTAGTGAGGCTATGTGCAAAGAGTTTGAGTCTTGCATGAAAAATGAATTTGAGATGTCTATGATGGGTGAACTTACATTCTTTTTAGGGCTGAAAGTTAAACAAACTAAGAAAGGTATACATATTAGTCAAACTAAATATATTCATGATATGCTTAAAAAGTTTGGTTTTGATTCCTTGAATCCTTCTCCCATGAGTGTGTCTACTAAGCTTGACAAAGATGAAAATGGACAACCTTATGATTCTAAAATGTATAGGTCCATGATTGGTTCACTTTTGTATTTGGCCTCTAGTAGACCCGACATTATGTTTAGTGTATGCATGTGTGCTAGATTTCAAAGTCAGCCTATGCATTCTCATTTCCTAGCGGTTAAGAGAATATTTAGGTATCTTAGGGATACATCAACTCTTGGCTTATGGTATGATAAAAATTCATTGTTTGATTTACATGCATATAGTGATGCCGACTTTGCTGGATGTAAGATAAATAGGAAGAGTACTTCGGGTACATGTCAATTCCTAGGGAGTATGCTTATCTCGTGGTTCACCAGGAAACAACCTTGTGTTGCCCTATCTACCACCGAAGTTGAATATATGGCTATAGGGAGTTGTTGTGCTCAACTCTTATGGATTAGACAACAACTATATGCCAATAGAACAAGCTATGATTCAAATTGCACAACAACGCCAAATGCTCGTCTATGGAGGGAGTTGAGCAATTCCAAAGCATCAAAGTGGACCTTTGCACTCTATTTAGAGTTCCTAGAAGTCTAGCATGCTAATTTAGCTTTCGTGCAATGTTTCTAAGCTAAAGATGCCAATAGAACAAGCTATGATTCAAATTGCACAACAACACCAAATGCTCGTCTATGGAGGGAGTTGAGCAATTCCAAAGCATCAAAGTGGACCTTTGCACTCTATTTAGAGTTCCTAGAAGTCTAGCATGCTAGTTTTGCTTTCGTGCAATGTTTCGTAAGCTAAAGTGGCCAATACACCAAGCTATGATTCAAATTGCACAAAAACATCAAATGCTCATCTATGGAGGGAATTGAGCAATTCCAAAGCATCAAAGTGGACCTTTGCACTCTAGTTAGAGTTCCTAGAAGTCTAGCATGCTAATTTAGCTTTCGTGCAATGTTTCGTAAGCTAAAGATGCCAATAGACCAAGCTATGATTCAAATTGCTCAAAAACACCAAATGCTCGTCTATGGAGGGAGTTGAGCAATTCCAAAGCATCAAAGTGGACCTTTGCACTCTATTTAGAGTTCCTAGAAGTCTAGCATGCTAATTGCGCTTTCGTGCAATGTTTCGTAAGCTAAAGAGGCCAATAGACCAAGCTATGATTCAAATTCCACAAAAAGGTCAAATGCTCGTCTATGGAGGGATTTGAGCAATTCCAAAGCATCAAAGTGGACCTTTGCACTCTTTTTAGTTTTCTTAGAAGTCTAGCATGCTAGTTTTGCTTTCGCGCAATGTTCTGTAAGCTAAAGATGCCAATAGACCAAGCTATGATTCAAATTGCACAAAAACTTCAAATGCTCGTCTCTGGAGGGAGTTGAGCAATTCCAAAGCATCAAAGCGGAACTTTGTACTCTATTTAGAGTTCTTAGAAGTCTAGCATGCTAGTTTAGCTTTCGTGCAACGTTTCGTAAGCCAAGGATGCCAATAGACCAAGTTATGATTCAAATTGCACGAAAACGTCAAAAGCTCGTCTATGGAGGGAGTCGAGCAATTCCAAAGCATCAAAGTGGAGATTTGTACTCTATTTAGTGTTATTAGTAGTCTAGCATGATTGTTTAGCTTTCGTGGAACGTTTCATACGGTAAAGATGAGAATAGACCAAGTTATGTTTCAAATTGCACAAAAACGTCAAATGCTCGTCTGTGGAGTGGGTTGAGCAATTCCAAAGCATCAAAGTGGACCTTTGGACTCTATTTAGTGTTCTTAGAAGTCTAGCAGGCTAGTTTAACTTTCGTGCAACGTTTCGTAAGCTAAAGAAGCCAATAGACCAAGCCATGATTCAAATTGCACAAAAAGGCCAAATGCTCGTGTATGGAGGGAGTTAAGCAATTCCAAAGCATCAAAGTGGATTTTTGCACTCTGTTTAGAGTTCCTAGAAGTCTAGCATGCTAATTTAGCTTTCGTGCAATGTTTCGTAAGCTAAAGAGGCCAATAGACCAAGCTATGACTCAAATTGCACAAAAACGTCAAATGCTCATCTATTGAGGGAGTTGAGCAATTCCAAAGCATCAAAGTGAACCTTTGCTCTCTATTTAGTGTTCTTAGAAGTCTAGTATGCTAGTTTTGCTTTCGTGCAATGTTTCGTAAGCCAAAGATGCCAATAGACCAAGCTATGATTCAAATTGCACAAAAACATCAAATGCTCGTCTATGGAGGGAGTTGAGCATTTCCAAAGCATCAAAGTGGAACTTTGTACTCCATTTAGAGTTCTTAGAAGTCTAGCATGCTATTTTAGCTTTCGTGCAACGTTTCGTAAGCTAAGGATGCCAATAGACCAAGTTATGATTCAAATTGCACGAAAACGTCAAAAGCTCATCTATGGAGGGAGTTGAGCAATTCCAAAGCATCAAAGTGGAGATTTGTACTCTATTTAATGTTCTTAGTAGTCTAGCATGCTTGTTTGGTTTTCATGCAACGTTTCGGACGGTAAAGATGACACTAGACCAAGCTATGTTTCAAATTGCACAAAAACGTCAAATGCTCGTCTATGTAGTGGGTTGAGCAATTCCAAAGCATCAAAGTGGACCTTTGGACTCTATTTAGTGTTCTTAGAAGTCTCGCATGCTAGTTTAGCTTTCGTGCAATGTTTCGTAAGCTAAATATGCCAATAGACCAAGCTATGATTCAAATTGCACAAAAACGTCAAATGCTCGTCTATGGGGTGGGTTGAGCAATTCCAAAGCATCAAAGTGGACCTTTGGACTCTATTTAGTTTTCTTAGAAGTCTAGCATGCTAGTTTAGCTTTCGTGCAATGTTTCGTAAGCTATATATACCAATTGACCAAGCTATGATTCAAATTGCACAAAAACGCCAAATGCTCGTCTATGGAGGGCGTTGAGCAATTCCAAAGCATCAAAATAGTTTTCTTAGAAGTCTAGCATGCTATTTTAGCTTTCGTGCAATGTTTCGTAAGCTATATATACCAATTGACCAAGCTATGATTCAAATTGCACAAAAACGCGAAATGCTCGTCTATGGAGGGCGTTGAGCAATTCCAAAGCATCAAAGTGGACCTTTGCACTTTATTTAAAGTTCCTAGAAGTCTAGCATGCTAATGTTGCTTTCGTGCAATGTTTCATAACCTAAAGAGGCCAATAGACCAAGCTATGATTCAAATTGCACAAAAACGTCAAATGCTCGTCTATGGAGGGAGTGGAGCATTTCCAATGGATCAAAGTGAACCTTTGCACTCTAGTTAGTGTTCTTAGAAGTCTAGCATGCTAGTTTAGCTTTCGTGCAATGTTTCGTAAGCTAAAGATGCCAATAGACCAAGCTATGATTCAAATTGCTCAAAAAGGCCAAATGCTCATCTATGGAGGGAGTTGAGCAATTCCAAAGCATCAAAGTGGACCTTTGCAGTCTATTTAGAGTTCCTAGAAGTCTAGCATGCTAATTTAGCTTTCGTGCAATGTTTCGTAAGCTAAAGAGGCCAATAGACCAAGCTATGATTCAAATTGCACAAAAACGTCAAATGCTCGTCTATGGAGGGAGTTGAGCAATTCCAAAGCATCAAAGTGGACCTTTGCTCTCTATTTAGTGTTTTTAGAAGTCTAGTATGCTAGTTTTGCTTTCGTGTAATGTTTCGTAAGCCAAAGATGCCAATAGACCAAGCTATAATTCAAATTGCACAAAAACATCAAATGCTCGTCTATGGAGGGAGTTGAGCATTTCCAAAGCATCAAAGTGGAACTTTGTACTCCATTTAGAGTTCTTAGAAGTCTAGCATGCTATTTTAGCTTTCGTACAACGTTTCGTAAGCTAACGATGCCAATAGACCAAGTTATGATTCAAATTGCACGGAAACGTCAAAAGCTCATCTATGGAGGGATTTGAGCAATTCCAAAGCATCAAAGTGGAGAATTGTACTCTATTTAATGTTCTTAGTAGTCTAGCATGCTTGTTTAGTTTTCATGCAACGTTTCGGACGGTAAAGATGACACTACACCAAGCTATGTTTCAAATTGCACAAAAACGTCAAATGCTCGTCTATGTAGTGGGTTGAGCAATTCCAAAGCATCAAAGTGGACCTTTGGACTCTATTTAGTGTTCTTAGAAGTCTCGCATGCTAGTTTAGCTTTCGTGCAATGTTTCGTAAGCTAAATATGCCAATAGACCAAGCTATGATTCAAATTGCACAAAAACGCCAAATGCTCGTCTATGGAGGGAGTTGAGCAATTCCAAAGCATCAAAGTGGACCTTTGCACTCTATTTAGAGTTCCTAGGAGTCTAGCATGCTAATTTAGCTTTCGTGCAATGTTTCGTACGCCAAAGAGGCGAATAGTCCAAGCTATGATTCAAATTGCACAAAAACGCCAAATGCTCGTCTCTGGAGGGAGTTGAGCAATTCCAAAGCATCAAAGTCGACCTTTGCACTCTATTTAGTGTTCTTGGAAGTCTAGCATGTTAGTTTTGCTTTCGTGCGATGTTTCATAAGCTAAAGAGGCCAATAGACTGAGCAATGATTCAAATTGCACGAAAACGTCAAATGCTCGTCTATAGAGGGAGTTGAGCAATTCCAAAGCATCAAAGTGGAACTTTGTACTATGTTTAGAGTTCTTAGAAGTCTAGCATGCTTATTTAGCTTTCCTAAAATGATTCGTAAGCTAAACATGCCAATAGACCAAGCTTTGATTCAAATTGCACAAAAACGTCAAATGCTCATCTATGGAGGGAGTTGAGCACTTCCAAGGCATCAAAGTGGACCTTTGGACTCTATTGAGTGTTCTTTGAAGTCTAGCTTGCTAGTTTAGCTTTCGTGCAATGTTTCGTAAGCTAAATATGCCAATAGACCAA
Source organism: Tripterygium wilfordii (assembly GCF_013401445.1). Classification (NCBI taxonomy): domain Eukaryota; kingdom Viridiplantae; phylum Streptophyta; class Magnoliopsida; order Celastrales; family Celastraceae; genus Tripterygium; species Tripterygium wilfordii. The sequence continues at coordinate 58,816 of NW_024056349.1, read as the reverse complement.
GCTATGATTCAAATTGTACAAAACACACCAAATGCTCGTCTATAGAGGGAGTTGAGCAATTCCAAAGCATCAAAGTGGACCTTTGCACTCTATTTAGAGTTCCTAGGAGTCTAGCATGCTAATTTAGCTTTCGTGCAATGTTTCGTAAGCTAAAGAGGCCAATAGACCAAGCTATGATTCAAATTGCATAAAAACGTCAAATGCTCGTCAATGGAGGGAGTTGAGCAATTCCAAAGCATGAAAGTGGACCTTTGCACTCTATTTAGTGTTCTTGGAAGTCTAGCATGCTAGTTTTTCTTTCGTGCAATGATTCCTAAGCTAAAGATGCCAATAGACCAAGCTATGATTCAAATTGCACAAAAACGTAAAATGCTCGTCTACGGAGGGAGTTGACGAATTCCAAAGCATCAAGGTGGACCTTTGTACTCTATTTAGTGTTCTTAGAAGTCTAGCATGCTTGTTTAGCTTTCCTAAAATGATTCGTAAGCTAAACATGCCAATAGACCAAGCTTTGATTCAAATTGCACAAAAACGTCAAATGCTCATCTATGGAGGGAGTTGAGCACTTCCAAGGCATCAAAGTGGACCTTTGGACTCTACTTAGTGTTCTTAGAAGTCTAGCTTGCTAGTTTAGCTTTCGTGCAATGTTTCGTCAGCTAAATATGCCAATAGACCAAGCTATGATTCAAATTGCACAAAAACGCCAAATGCTCGTCTATGGAGGGAGTTGAGCAATTCCAAAGCATTAAAGTGGGCCTTTGCACTATATTTAGTGTTCTTAGAAGTCTAGCATGCTAGTTTTGCTTTCGTGCAATGATTTCTAAGATAAAGATGCCAATAGACCAAGCTATGATTCAAATTGCACAAAAACGAAAAATGCTTGTCTACGGAGGGAGTTGACGAATTCCAAAGCATCAAGGTGGACCTTTGTACTCTATTTAGTGTTCTTAGAAGTCTAGCATGCTTGTTTAGCTTTCGTAAAATGATTCGTAAGCTAAACATGCCAATAGACCAAGCTTTGATTCAAGTTGCACAAAAACGTCAAATGATCATCTATGAAGGGAGTTGAGCAATTCCAAGGCATCAAAGTGGAACTTTGTACTCTATTTAGAGTTTTTTGAAGTCTAGCATGCTAGTTTAGCTTTCGAGCAATGTTTCGTAAGCTGAGGATGCCAATAGACCAAGTTATGATTCAAATTGCATGAAAACGTCAAAAGCTCGTGTATGAAGAGAGTTGAGCAATTCCAAAGCATCAAAGGGGAGATTTGTACTCTTTTTAGTTTTCTTAGTAGTCTAGCATGCTTCTTTAGCTTTCATGCAATGTTTCGTAAGGTAAAGATGACAATAGACCAAGTTATGTTTCAAATTGCACAAAAACATCAAATGCTCGTCTATGGAGTGGGTTGAGCAATGCCAAAGCATCAAAGCGGACCTTTGGACTCTATTTAGTGTTCTTAGAAGTCTAGCATGCTAGTTTAGCTTTCGTGAAATTTTTCGTACGCCAAAGAGGCCAATAGTCCGAGCTATGATTCAAATTGCACAAAAACGCCAAATGCTCGTCTCTGGAGAGAGTTGAGCAATTCCAAAGCATCAAAGTCGACCTTTGCACTCTATTTAGTGTTCTTGGAAGTCTAGCAAGTTAGTTTTGCTTTCGTGCGACGTTTCATAAGCTAAAGAGGCCAATAGACTGAGCTATGATTCAAATTGCACGAAAACGTCAAATGCTCGTCTATGGAGGGAGTTGAGCAATTCCAAAGCATCAAAGTGGAACTTTGTACTCTGTTTAGAGTTCTTAGAAGTCTAGCATGCTAGTTTAGCTTTTGTGCAACGTTTCGTAAGCTAAGGATGCCAATAGACCAAGTTATGATTCAAATTGCACGGAAACGTCAAAAGCTCGTCCATGGAGGGAGTTGAGCAATTCCAAAGCATCAAAGTGGAGATTTGTACTCTATTTATTGTTGTTAGTAGTCTAGCATGCTTTTTTAGCTTTTATGCAACGTTTCGTACGGTAAAGATGACAATAGACCATGTTATGTTTCAAATTGCACAAAAACGTCAAATGCTCGTCTATGGAGTGGGTTGAGCAATTCCAAAGCATCAAAGTGGACCTTTGGACTGTATTTAGTGTTATTAGAAGTCTAGCATGCTAGTTTAGCTTTCGTGCAATGTTTCGTAAGCTAAAGATGCAAATAGACCAAGCTATGATTCCAATTGCACAAAAACGCCAAATGCTCGTGTATGGAGGGAGTTGAGCAATTCCAAAGCATCAAAGTGGACCTTTGCACTCTATTTAGAGTTCCTAGAAGTCTAGCATGCTAATTTAGCTTTCGTGCAATGTTTCGTAAGCTAAAGAGGCCAATAGACTAAGTTATGTTTCAAATTGCACAAAAACGTCAAATGCTCGTCTATGGAGTGGGTTGAGCAATTCCAAAGCATCACAGTGGACCTTTGGACTCTATTTAGTGTTCTTAGAAGTCTAGCATGCTAGTTTAGCTTTCGTGCAATGTTTCGTAAGCTAAATATGCCAATAGACCAAGCTATGATTCAAATTGCACAAAAAACGCCAAATGCTCGTCTATGGAGGGAGTTGAGCAATTCCAAAGCATCAAAGTGGACCTTTGCACTCTATTTAGAGTTCCTAGAAGTCTAGCATGCTAATTTAGCTTTCGTGCAATGTTTCTTAAGCTAAAGAGGCCAATAGACCAAGCTATGATTCAAATTGCACAAAAACGTCAAATGCTCGTCTATGGAGGGAGTGGAGCATTTCCAATGGATCAAAGTGAACCTTTGCACTCTAGTTAGTGTTCTTAGAAGTCTAACATGCTAGTTTAGCTTTCGTGCAATGTTTCGTAAGCTAAAGATGCCAGTACACCAAGCTATGATTCAAATTGCTCAAAAACGTAAATACTCGTCCATGGAGGGAGTTGAGCAATTCCAAAGCATCAAAGTGGACCTTTGCACTCTATTTAGTGTTCTTAGAAATCTAGTATGCTAGTTTTGCTTTCGTGCAATCTTTTATAAGCTAAAGATGCCAATAGACCAAGCTATGATTTAAATTGCACAAAAACGACAAATGCTCGTCTATGGAGGGAGTTGAGCAATTCCAAAGCATCAAAGTGGAACTTTGTACTCTATTTAGAGTTCTGAGAGTCTGGCAAGCTAGTTTCGCTTTCGTTCAATGTTTCGTAAGCTAAGGATGCCAATAGACCAAGTTATGATTCAAATTGCATGAAAACGTCAAAAGCTCGTCTATGGAGGGAGTTGAGCAATTCCAAAGCATCAAAGTGGAGATTTGAACTATATTTAGTGTTCTTAGTAGTCTAGCATGCTTGTTTAGCTTTCATGCAATGTTTCGTAAGGTAAAGATGACAATAGACCAAGATATGTTTCAAATTGCACAAAAACGTCAAATGCTCATCTATGGAGTGGGTTTAGCAATTCCAAAGCATCAAAGTGGACCTTTGGACTATATTTAGTGTTCTTAGAAGTCTAGCATGCTAGTTTATCTTTCGTGCAATGTTTCGTAAGCTAAAGATGCCAATAGACCAAGCTATGATTCAAATTGCACAAAAACGTCAAATGCTCGTCTATGGAGGGAGTTCAGCAATTCCAAAGCATCAAAGTGGACCTTTGCACTCTATTTAGTGTTCTTAGAAGTCTAGTATGCCAGTTTTGCTTTCGTGCAATGTTTCGTAGGCTAAAGATGCCAGTAGACCAAGCAATGATTCAAATTGCTCAAAAACGCTAAATACTCGTCCATGGAGGCAGTTGAGCAATTCCAAAGCATCAAAGTGGACCTTTGCACTCTATTTAGTGTTCTTAGAAGTCTAGTATGCTAGTTTTGCTTTCGTGCAATCTTTCGTAAGCTAAAGATGCCAATAGACCAAGCTATGATTCAAATTGCAAAAAATCGTCAAATGCTCGTCTATGGAGGGAGTTGAGCAATTCCAAAGCATCAAAGTGGAACTTTGTACTCTATTTAGAGTTCTGAGAAGTCTGGCAAGCTAGTTTAGCTTTCGTGCAACGTTTGGTAAACTAAGGATGCCAATAGACCAAGTTATGATTCAAATTGCATGAAAACGTCAAAAGCTCGTCTATGGAGGGAGTTGAGCAATTCCAAAGCATCAAAGTGGAGATTTGTACTATATTTAGTGTTCTTAGTAGTCTAGCATGCTTGTTTAGCTTTCATGCAATGTTTCGTAAGGTAAAGATGACAATAGACCAAGTTATGTTTCAAATTGCACAAAAACGTCAAATGCTCATCTATGGAGTGGGTTTAGCAATTCCAAAGCATCAAAGTGGACCTTTGGACTCTATTTAGTGTTCTTAGAAGTCTAGCATGCTAGTTTAGCTTTCGTGCAATGTTTAGTAAGCTAAAGATGCTAATAGACCAAGGTATGATTCAAATTGCACAAAAACGTCAAATGCTCGTCTGTGGAGGGAGTTCAGCAATTCCAAAGCATCAAAGTGGAACTTTGTACTCTATTTAGAGTTCTTAGAAGTCTAGCATGCTAGTTTAGCTTTCGTGCAACGTTTCGTAAGCTAAGGATGCCAATAGACCAAGTTATGAGTCAAATTGCATGAAAACGTCAAAAGCTCGTCTATGGAGGGAGTTGAGCAATTCCAAAGCATCAAAGTGGAGATTTGTAATCTATTTAGTGTTCTTAGTAGTATAGCATGCTTGTTTAGATTTCATGCATTGTTTCGTAAGGTAAAGATGACAATAGACCAAGTTATGTTTCAAATTGCACAAAAATGTCAAATGCTCGTCTATGGAGTGGGTTGAGCAATTCCAAAGCATCAAAGTGGACCTTTGGACTCTATTTAGTGTTCTTACAAGTCTAGCATGCTAGTTTAGCTTTCGTGCAATGTTTCGTAAGCCAAAGAGGCCAATAGACCAAGCTATGATTCAAATTGCACAAAAACGCCAAATGCTCGTCTATGGAGGGAGTTGAGCAATTCCAAAGCATCAAAGTGGACCTTTGCACTCTATTTAGTGTTCTTAGAAGTCTAGTATGCTAGTTTTGCTTTCGTGCAACGTTTCGTAAGCTAAAGATGGCAATAGACACCGAGCTATGATTCAAATTGCACAAAAACGTCAAATGCTCGTCTATGATGGGAGTTGAGCAATTCCAAAGTATCAAAGTGGAACTTTGTACTCTATTTAGAGTTCTTAGAAGTCTAGCGTGCTAGTTTAGCTTTCGTGCAACGTTTCGTAAGCTAAGGATGCCAATAGACCAAGTTACGATTCAAATTGCATGAAAACGTCAAGAGCTCGTCTATCGAGGGAGTTGAGCAATTCCAAAGCATCAAAGGGGAGATTTGTACACTATTTAGTTTTCTTAGTAGTCTAGCATGCTTCTTTAGCTTTCATGCAATGTTTCGTAAGGTAAAGATGACAATAGACCAAGTTATGTTTCAAATTGCACAAAAACATCAAATGCTCGTCTATGGAGTGGGTTGAGCAATGCCAAAGCATCAAAGTGGACCTTTGGACTCTATTTAGTGTTCTTAGAAGTCTAGCTTGCTAGTTTAGCTTTCGTGCAATGTTTCGTAAGCTAAAGATGCCAATAGACCAAGCTATGATTCAAATTGCACAAAAAGGCCAAATGCTCGTGTATGGAGGGAGTTGAGCAATTCCAAAGCATCAAAGTGGACCTTTGCACTCTATTTAGAGTTCCTAGAAGTCTAGCCTGCTAATTTAGCTTTCGTGCAATGTTTCGTAAGCTAAAGAGGCCAATAGACCAAGTTATGTTTCAAATTGCACAAAAACGTCAAATGCTCGTCTATGGAGTGGGTTGAGCAATTCCAAAGCATCACAGTGGACCTTTGGACTCTATTTAGTGTTCCTAGAAGTCTAGCATGCTAGTTTAGCGTTCGTGCAACGTTTCGTAAGCTAGGGATGCCAATAGACCAAGTTATGATTCAAATTGCACGAAAACGTCAAAAGCTCGTCTATGGAGGGAGTTGAGCAATTCCAAAGCATCAAAGTGGAGATTTGTACTCTATTTAGTTTTCTTAGTAGTCTAGCATGCTTTTTTAGCTTTCATGCAACGTTTCGTACGGTAAAGATGACAATAGACCAAGTTATGTTTCAAATTGCACAAAAACGTCAAATGCTCGTCTATGGAGTGGGTTGAGCAATTCCAAAGCATCAAAGTGGACCTTTGGACTGTATTTAGTGTTATTAGAAGTCTAGCATGCTAGTTTAGCTTTCGTGCAATGTTTCGTAAGCTAAAGATGCCAATAGACCAAGCTATGATTCACATTGCACAAAAAGGCCAAATGCTCGTGTATGGAGGGAGTTGAGCAATTCCAAAGCATCAAAGTTGACCTTTGCACTCTATTTAGAGTTCCTAGAAGTCTAGCCTGCTAATTTAGCTTTCGTGCAATGTTTCGTAAGCTAAAGAGGCCAATAGACCAAGTTATGTTTCAAATTGCATAAAAACATCAAATGCTCATCTATGGAGTGGGTTGAGCAATTCCAAAGCATCACAGTGGACCTTTGGACTCTATTTAGTGTTCCTAGAAGTCTAGCATGCCAGTTTAGCTTTCGTGCAACGTTTCGTAAGCTAGGGATGCCAATAGACCATGTTATGATTCAAATTGCACGAAAACGTCAAAAGCTCGTCTATGGAGGGAGTTGAGCAATTCCAAAGCATCAAAGTGGAGATTTGTACTCTATTTAGTTTTCTTAGTAGTCTAGCATGCTTTTTTAGCTTTCATGCAACGTTTCGTACGGTAAAGATGACAATAGACCAAGTTATGTTTCAAATTGCACAAAAACGTCAAATGCTCGTCTATGGAGTGGGTTGAGCAATTCCAAAGCATCAAAGTGGACCTTTGGACTGTATTTAGTGTTATTAGAAGTCTAGCATGCTAGTTTAGCTTTCGTGCAATGTTTCGTAAGCTAAAGATGCCAATAGACCAAGCTATGATTCAAATTGCACAAAAAGGCCAAATGCTCGTGTATGGAGGGAGTTGAGCAATTCCAAAGCATCAAAGTTGACCTTTGCACTCTATTTAGAGTTCCTAGAAGTCTAGCCTGCTAATTTAGCTTTCGTGCAATGTTTCGTAAGCTAAAGAGGCCAATAGACCAAGTTATGTTTCAAATTGCACAAAAACGTCAAATGCTCGTCTATGGAGTGGGTTGAGCAATTCCAAAGCATCACAGTGGACCTTTGGACTCTATTTAGTGTTCCTAGAAGTCTAGCATGCTAGTTTAGCTTTCGTGCAACGTTTCGTAAGCTAGGGATGCCAATAGACCATGTTATGATTCAAATTGCACGAAAACGTCAAAAGCTCGTCTATGGAGGGAGTTGAGCAATTCCAAAGCATCAAAGTGGAGATTTGTACTCTATTTAGTTTTCTTAGTACTCTAGCTTGCTTTTTTAGCTTTCATGCAACGTTTCGTACGGTAAAGATGACAATAGACCAAGTTATGTTTCAAATTGCACAAAAACGTCAAATGCTCGTCTATGGAGTGGGTTGAGCAATTCCAAAGCATCAAAGTGGACCTTTGGACTGTATTTAGTGTTATTAGAAGTCTAGCATGCTAGTTTAGCTTTCGTGCAATGTTTCGTAAGCTAAAGATGCCAATAGACCAAGCTATGATTCAAATTGCACAAAAACGCCAAATGCTCGTGTATGGAGGGAGTTGAGCAATTCCAAAGCATCAAAGTGGACCTTTGCACTCTATTTAGAGTTCCTAGAAGTCTAGCCTGCTAATTTAGCTTTCGTGCAATGTTTCGTAAGCTAAAGAGGCCAATAGACCAAGTTATGTTTCAAATTGCACAAAAACATCAAATGCTCATCTATGGAGTGGGTTGAGCAATTCCAAAGCATCACAGTGGACCTTTGGACTCTATTTAGTGTTCCTAGAAGTCTAGCATGCTAGTTTAGCTTTCGTGCAATGTTTCGTAAGCTAAATATGCCAATAGACCAAGCTATGATTTAATTTGCACGCCAACGTCAAATGCTCATCTATGGAGGGAGTTGAGCAATTCCAAAGCATCAAAGTGGACCTTTGCACTCTATTTAGAGTTCTTAGAAGTCTAGCATGCTAATTTAGCTTTCGTGCAATGTTTCTTAAACCTAAAGAGGCCAATAAACCAAGCTATGATTCGAATGGCACAAAAATGCCAAATGCTCGTCTATGGAGGGAGTTGAGCAATTCCAAAGCATCAAAGTGGACCTTTGCACTCTATTTAGAGTTCCTAGAAGTCTAGCATGCTAATTTAGCTTTCGTGCAATGTTTCTTAAACCTAAAGAGGCCAATAGACCAAGCTATGATTCAAATTGCACAAAAACGTCAAATGCTCATCTATAGAGGGAGTGGAGCATTTCCAATGGATCAAAGTGAACCTTTGCACTCTAGTTAGTGTTCTTAGAAGTCTAGCATGCTAGTTTAGCTTTCGTGCAATGTCTCGTAAGCTAAAGATGCCAGTAGACCAAGCTATGATTCAAATTGCTCAAAAACGCTAAATACTCGTCCATGGAGGGAGTTGAGCAATTCCAAAGCATCAAAGTGGACCTTTGCACTCTATTTAGTGTTCTTAGAAGTTTAGTATGCTAGTTTTGCTTACGTGCAATGTTTTATAAGCTAAAGATGCCAATAAACCAAGCTATGATTCAAATTGCACAAAAACGTCAAATGCTCGTCTATGGAGGGAGTTGAGCAATTCCAAAGCATCAAAGTGGACCTTTGCACTCTATTTAGTGTTCTTAGAAGTCTAGTATGCTAGTTTTGCTTTCGTGCAACGTTTCGTAAGCTAAAGATGGCAATAGACACCGAGCTATGATTCAAATTGCACAAAAACGTCAAATGCTCGTCTATGATGGGAGTTGAGCAATTCCAAAGTATCAAAGTGGAACTTTGTACTCTATTTAGAGTTCTTAGAAGTCTAGCGTGCTAGTTTAGCTTTCGTGCAACGTTTCGTAAGCTAAGGATGCCAATAGACCAAGTTACGATTCAAATTGCATGAAAACGTCAAGAGCTCGTCTATCGAGGGAGTTGAGCAATTCCAAAGCATCAAAGGGGAGATTTGTACACTATTTAGTTTTCTTAGTAGTCTAGCATGCTTCTTTAGCTTTCATGCAATGTTTCGTAAGGTAAAGATGACAATAGACCAAGTTATGTTTCAAATTGCACAAAAACATCAAATGCTCGTCTATGGAGTGGGTTGAGCAATGCCAAAGCATCAAAGTGGACCTTTGGACTCTATTTAGTGTTCTTAGAAGTCTAGCTTGCTAGTTTAGCTTTCGTGCAATGTTTCGTAAGCTAAAGATGCCAATAGACCAAGCTATGATTCAAATTGCACAAAAAGGCCAAATGCTCGTGTATGGAGGGAGTTGAGCAATTCCAAAGCATCAAAGTGGACCTTTGCACTCTATTTAGAGTTCCTAGAAGTCTAGCCTGCTAATTTAGCTTTCGTGCAATGTTTCGTAAGCTAAAGAGGCCAATAGACCAAGTTATGTTTCAAATTGCACAAAAACGTCAAATGCTCGTCTATGGAGTGGGTTGAGCAATTCCAAAGCATCACAGTGGACCTTTGGACTCTATTTAGTGTTCCTAGAAGTCTAGCATGCTAGTTTAGCGTTCGTGCAACGTTTCGTAAGCTAGGGATGCCAATAGACCAAGTTATGATTCAAATTGCACGAAAACGTCAAAAGCTCGTCTATGGAGGGAGTTGAGCAATTCCAAAGCATCAAAGTGGAGATTTTTACTCTATTTAGTTTTCTTAGTAGTCTAGCATGCTTTTTTAGCTTTCATGCAACGTTTCGTACGGTAAAGATGACAATAGACCAAGTTATGTTTCAAATTGCACAAAAACGTCAAATGCTCGTCTATGGAGTGGGTTGAGCAATTCCAAAGCATCAAAGTGGACCTTTGGACTGTATTTAGTGTTATTAGAAGTCTAGCATGCTAGTTTAGCTTTCGTGCAATGTTTCGTAAGCTAAAGATGCCAATAGACCAAGCTATGATTCAAATTGCACAAAAAGGCCAAATGCTCGTGTATGGAAGGAGTTGAGCAATTCCAAAGCATCAAAGTTGACCTTTGCACTCTATTTAGAGTTCCTAGAAGTCTAGCCTGCTAATTTAGCTTTCGTGCAATGTTTCGTAAGCTAAAGAGGCCAATAGACCAAGTTATGTTTCAAATTGCACAAAAACATCAAATGCTCATCTATGGAGTGGGTTGAGCAATTCCAAAGCATCACAGTGGACCTTTGGACTCTATTTAGTGTTCCTAGAAGTCTAGCATGCCAGTTTAGCTTTCGTGCAACGTTTCGTAAGCTAGGGATGCCAATAGACCATGTTATGATTCAAATTGCACGAAAACGTGAAAAGCTCGTCTATGGAGGGAGTTGAGCAATTCCAAAGCATCAAAGTGGAGATTTGTACTCTATTTAGTTTTCTTAGTAGTCTAGCATGCTTTTTTAGCTTTCATGCAACGTTTCGTACGGTAAAGATGACAATAGACCAAGTTATGATTCAAATTGCACAAAAACGTCAAATGCTCATCTATGGAGGGAGTGGAGCATTTCCAATGGATCAAAGTGAACCTTTGCACTCTAGTTAGTGTTCTTAGAAGTCTAGCATGCTAGTTTAGCTTTCGTGCAATGTCTCGTAAGCTAAAGATGCCAGTAGACCAAGCTATGATTCAAATTGCTCAAAAACGCTAAATACTCGTCCATGGAGGGAGTTGAGCAATTCCAAAGCATCAAAGTGGACCTTTGCACTCTATTTAGAGTTCCTAGAAGTCTAGCCTGCTAATTTAGCTTTCGTGCAATGTTTCGTAAGCTAAAGAGGCCAATAGACCAAGTTATGTTTCAAATTGCACAAAAACATCAAATGCTCATCTATGGAGTGGGTTGAGCAATTCCAAAGCATCACAGTGGACCTTTGGACTCTATTTAGTGTTCCTAGAAGTCTAGCATGCCAGTTTAGCTTTCGTGCAACGTTTCGTAAGCTAGGGATGCCAATAGACCATGTTATGATTCAAATTGCACGAAAACGTCAAAAGCTCGTCTATGGAGGGAGTTGAGCAATTCCAAAGCATCAAAGTGGAGATTTGTACTCTATTTAGTTTTCTTAGTAGTCTAGCTTGCTTTTTTAGCTTTCATGCAACGTTTCGTACGGTAAAGATGACAATAGACCAAGTTATGTTTCAAATTGCACAAAAACGTCAAATGCTCGTCTATAGAGTGGGTTGAGCAATTCCAAAGCATCAAAGTGGACCTTTGGACTGTATTTAGTGTTATTAGAAGTCTAGCATGCTAGTTTAGCTTTCGTGCAATGTTTCGTAAGCTAAAGATGCCAATAGACCAAGCTATGATTCAAATTGCACAAAAACGCCAAATGCTCGTGTATGGAGGGAGTTGAGCAATTCCAAAGCATCAAAGTGGACCTTTGCACTCTATTTAGAGTTCCTAGAAGTCTAGCCTGCTAATTTAGCTTTCGTGCAATGTTTCGTAAGCTAAAGAGGCCAATAGACCAAGTTATGTTTCAAATTGCACAAAAACATCAAATGCTCATCTATGGAGTGGGTTGAGCAATTCCAAAGCATCACAGTGGACCTTTGGACTCTATTTAGTGTTCCTAGAAGTCTAGCATGCTAGTTTAGCTTTCGTGCAATGTTTCGTAAGCTAAATATGCCAATAGACCAAGCTATGATTTAATTTGCACGCCAAGGTCAAATGCTCATCTATGGAGGGAGTTGAGCAATTCCAAAGCATCAAAGTGGACCTTTGCACTCTATTTAGAGTTCCTAGAAGTCTAGCATGCTAATTTAGCTTTCGTGCAATGTTTCTTAAACCTAAAGAGGCCAATAAACCAAGCTATGATTCGAATGGCACAAAAACGCCAAATGCTCGTCTATGGAGGGAGTTGAGCAATTCCAAAGCATCAAAGTGGACCTTTGCACTCTATTTAGAGTTCCTAGAAGTCTAGCATGCTAATTTAGCTTTCGTGCAATCGTTCTTAAACCTAAAGAGGCCAATAGACCAAGCTATGATTCAAATTGCACAAAAACGTCAAATGCTCATCTATGGAGGGAGTGGAGCATTTCCAATGGATCAAAGTGAACCTTTGCACTCTAGTTAGTGTTCTTAGAAGTCTAGCATGCTAGTTTAGCTTTCGTGCAATGTCTCGTAAGCTAAAGATGCCAGTAGACCAAGCTATGATTCAAATTGCTCAAAAACGCTAAATACTCGTCCATGGAGGGAGTTGAGCAATTCCAAAGCATCAAAGTGGACCTTTGCACTCTATTTAGAGTTCCTAGAAGTCTAGCCTGCTAATTTAGCTTTCGTGCAATGTTTCGTAAGCTAAAGAGGCCAATAGACCAAGTTATGTTTCAAATTGCACAAAAACATCAAATGCTCATCTATGGAGTGGGTTGAGCAATTCCAAAGCATCACAGTGGACCTTTGGACTCTATTTAGTGTTCCTAGAAGTCTAGCATGCTAGTTTAGCTTTCGTGCAATGTTTCGTAAGCTAAATATGCCAATAGACCAAGCTATGATTTAATTTGCACGCCAACGTCAAATGCTCATCTATGGAGGGAGTTGAGCAATTCCAAAGCATCAAAGTGGACCTTTGCACTCTATTTAGAGTTCCTAGAAGTCTAGCATGCTAATTTAGCTTTCGTGCAATGTTTCTTAAACCTAAAGAGGCCAATAAACCAAGCTATGATTCGAATGGCACAAAAACGCCAAATGCTCGTCTATGGAGGGAGTTGAGCAATTCCAAAGCATCAAAGTGGACCTTTGCACTCTATTTAGAGTTCCTAGAAGTCTAGCATGCTAATTTAGCTTTCGTGCAATGTTTCTTAAACCTAAAGAGGCCAATAAACCAAGCTATGATTCGAATGGCACAAAAACGCCAAATGCTCGTCTATGGAGGGAGTTGAGCAATTCCAAAGCATCAAAGTGGACCTTTGCACTCTATTTAGAGTTCCTAGAAGTCTAGCATGCTAATTTAGCTTTCGTGCAATGTTTCTTAAACCTAAAGAGGCCAATAGACCAAGCTATGATTCAAATTGCACAAAAACGTCAAATGCTCATCTATGGAGGGAGTGGAGCATTTCCAATGGATCAAAGTGAACCTTTGCACTCTAGTTAGTGTTCTTAGAAGTCTAGCATGCTAGTTTAGCGTTCGTGCAATGTCTCGTAAGCTAAAGATGCCAGTAGACCAAGCTATGATTCAAATTGCTCAAAAACGCTAAATACTCGTCCATGGAGGGAGTTGAGCAATTCCAAAGCATGAAAGTGGACCTTTGCACTCTATTTAGTGTTCTTAGAAGTTTAGTATGCTAGTTTTGCTTACGTGCAATGTTTTATAAGCTAAAGATGCCAATAAACCAAGCTATGATTCAAATTGCACAAAAACGTCAAATGCTCGTCTATGGAGGGAGTTGAGCAATTCCAAAGCATCAAAGTGGAACTTTGTACTCTATTTAGAGTTCTGAGAAGTCTAGCAAGCTAGTTTAGCTTTCGTGCAACGTTTCGTAAGCTAAGGATGCCAATAGACCAAGTTATGATTCAAATTCCATGAAAACGTCAAAAGCTCGTCTATGGAAGGAGTTGAGCAATTCCAAAGCATCAAAGTGGAGATTTGAACTATACTTAGTGTTCTTAGTAGTCTAGCATGCTTGTTTAGCTTTCATGCAATGTTTTGTAAGGTAAAGATGACAATAGACCAAGTTATGTTTCAAATTGCACAAAAACGTCAAATGCTCATCTATGGAGTGGGTTTAGCAATGACAAAGCATCAAAGTGGACCTTTGGACTCTATTTAGTGTTCTTAGAAGTCTAGCATGCTAGTTTAGCTTTCGTGCAATGTTTCATAAGCTAAAGATGCCAATAGACCAAGCTATGATTCAAATTGCACAAAAACGTCAAATGCTCATCTATGGAGGGAGTTGAGCAATTCCAAAGCATCAAAGTGGACCTTTGCACTCTATTTAGTGTTCATAGAAGTCTAGTATGCTAGTTTTGCTTTCGTGTAATGTTTCGTAAGCTAAAGATGCCAGTAGACCAAGCTATGATTCAAATTGCTCAAAAACGCTAAATACTCGTCCATGAAGGGAGTTGAGCAATTCCAAAGCATCAAAGTGGACCTTTGCACTCTATTTAGTGTTCTTAGAAGTCTAGTATGCTAGTTTTGCTTTCGTGCAATGTTTCGTAAGCTAAAGATGCCAATAGACCAAGCTATTATTCAAATTGCACAAAAACGTCAAGTGCTCGTCTATGGAGGGAGTTGAGCAATTCCAAAGCATCAAAGTGGAACTTTGTACTCTATTTAGAGTTCTGAGAAGTCTGGCAAGCTAGGTTTGCTTTCGTGCAACGTTTCGTAAGCTAAGGATGGCAATAGACACCAAGCTATGATTCAAATTGCACAAAAAGGTCAAATGCTCGTCTATGGAGGGAGTTGAGCAATTCCAAAGTATCAAAGTGGAACTTTGTACTCTATTTAAAGTTCTTAGAAGTCTAGCATGCTAGTTTAGCTTTCGTGCAACGTTTCATAAGCTAAGGATGCGAATAGACCAAGTTATGATTCAAATTGCATGAAAACGTCAAAAGCTCGTCTATGGAGGGAGTTGAGCAATTCCAAAGCATCAAAGTGGAGATTTGTACTCTATTTAGTGTTCTTAGTAGTCTAGCATGCTTGTTTAGCTTTCATGCAATGTTTCGTAAGGTAAAGATGACAATAGACCAAGTTATGTTTCAAATTGCACAAAAACGTCAAATGCTCGTCTATGGAGTGGGTTGAGCAATTCCAAAGCATCAAAGTGGACCTTTGGACTCTATTTAGTGTTCTTACAAGTCTAGCATTCTAGTTTAGCTTTCTTGCAATGTTTCGTAAGCCAAAGAGGCCAATGGACCAAGCCATGATTCAAATTGCACAAAAACGCCAAATGCTCCTCTATGGAGGGATTTGAGCAATTCTGATATGGATTTAATTGCAAGCGCACAAATCGCACAAGTAATAAAGAGATGAGTAAATTATCGTTTCCACTAGGGATGTGTTGGCAATCAAGATCAATGTCAAACTAGTAACAACTATGCAAATTGGGGAAACGGATTCGAGATTGATTTTGTTTTTAAACTAAACTAAAGCAAAAGAACAAAGACAAATCAAACACAAGTATGAAATCAAGGATGGAAAGCACTAAGGTACTTAACGTCACCTCACCTATCCAATTCAATTCCCTTGGTCCCTTATCCCTAATTCCTTTCTCTATAATGACAATCGATTTCCCAACCTATTCAATGTTCTATTCCTAGATACATCAAACATATTTTCAACATAAATCTCTATTATTCCTAACAGTCGGATTAATATATCAAAAACCCATTAAGAACTATGGAAATCATTTAGCAATTGCATAAGTCACAAACCTATATTCCTATGGTTCATGCACCCTATGTCATCTATGGCTTGAGGCAAACCCTAGATGTCTCCTTCCGGTCTCAATCTAGGCAACAAATCAATTGAATGATGGCCAAACATTCAAAAGCATTAATCACACCCATAGACAATCAAGAGAGAGAGAAAAATCAAGAAATAAGGAAACCAAGTTTATTGAATCTTCAAGGTTTGGTTACATTAAGTCACTAGTAAGAAATCTAGCCACTCATGGAAGCCAAATACATCATTAAACAAAGGAAATCAACCATAGAAACTAGGATAGAAAAGGAGAGAGAAAACCCCCTTGTAGACCCTCTTCTTCTCCAAGCTCCAATGGTGGCTCCAAGCTCTCCAATGGTGGTAGAATGAAAAACCCTCCAAGAACTCCCAAAAACCCTATTTTTTTGCCCTTTTATACTTCCCCAAACTCTTATGTCGTTTTCAAAACAAGTTGGGGTCGTTTTGGCTTAAAAACAAGTGAATTCGGAACTTTTTCGCGAAACTGCGCGTGCTGTGAATAGTACCTCCGATCGATCGGACCTTGTTCCGATCGATCGGAAATACAATCTGTCTCCACGAGTTTTTTAGTGTTTTGGCAGGTCCGATCGATCTGGAATGGCTCCGATCGATCGGAAATCGGTTCTGGAGTAAAAGTCTTCATTTTGCACTCTTTTCCTTCCTTTCTTGCCTTGACACCTACAATATGCAAATATAACTTTCTTAGGCAATATCAACTCGTAATCAACTCAAAATGGGATGAACTTATGTGTAAAGGATGTGAAAATGTATGTATATATTTGGCACATCAAACACCCCCACACTTAATCTTTGCTCGTCCTCGAGCAAATTGAGAATGAATGAAGGAGGGAAAGAGTATTTTCCGTTAAGCTCAAATGAAAAATAAAACAACTAAGACCTACTCTAAATAAGTAACTAATCTATGCCACTTTCGTAGGGCTCACGATGACACTTAGCATGTGCCACAAGCCTTTAAACCCCTAGGTGCCCCTAGTAGGAGGAGTTGTGTCTCCTGAGGGTTTACCAGAATGATACCCACAAACATTAAATAAATTCAATGCCAAAATTCATGTCATCAACAAGAGTATAAAACGGATTCACAATTGCAACCCTATCCACACTAACAAACCAAACATTAGGGCGATCAAAGCAATAAAAGCATTCCCTCAAGAATCTTATCTCATCCACTTTGCTTATAAATTCAAGAGTTGATGCACTTAATGGATTTCACTTGATATTTGGCTTCAAAGTGACCTAAACAATGGCCATGTAGTCTTCCAAGAACAATAAGAATCAAAGAGCAAATACAATGAACATTTATTCAACCTTCATTCTTATTCACATTTTTTTTCTTTCTTTTTCTTCTCAAAGGTGACTTGTGCAATGCTCAACCTCCTTAAGCTTTCTAAATGACCCATGTAATGAGCTTTTGACCAATGACTCTCAATCCAGTTGGCTTAGGGCACTAGGTGTTAAGACACCCCAACGGATCTAATTACCCGAGTCAAAAAGGCTACGAGGTTAAACTAGTCACCAAGGTACTCTAACATTCATTTCCTACCTTTTTACGCGAAACTCATTGCTTGCTAGGCAAGAGGCCCGGTTACTCAGTAGAAAATTTATGAAAGAAACCATTTATTCATAAACACAATTTTTTTTCTCTTTTCTATTTTTTTTTCTTTTCTATATATATATTTTTTCTCTTTTTCATTGCTCAAGTAGTGCTACTTAGAATCAAATTGATCTCAAACAACCACAAATGCCAAAGTCAAGTCATATTTCATACCCCACAATCAAGTGTTCCATATTCACAAAGGCACAATGGACAAAACAATTTTCAAGATAGGAACAACTCAATTGGAAAGAATGTCCATAGCAAGATCCATCAATGCTTCAAAGATCACAAAATTCGTCCAAATACACTCAAGAGTGACATGGCATAAGGCATTTGAAGTCAAAAATTTTATTTTTTTACAAAAACTAGAAACCTAAATTCCCACCCCCACACTTAAAATATGCAATGTCCTCAATGCATGGAATAGGTGAAAATAGAAATAAAAAGATAGAGATAGAACAATAAAACCTGGGTTGCCTCCCGAAAGCGCTTGGTTTAAAGTCTTCAGCCCGACTCCCCTTTGTGAATTCAACCGGGATCCTTGAGGGTTGTGGTGTAGACTCCCCTTGATGGCTTCTTAGGATTGACATTTGATTGCTTAGGTGCCATGCAATGAGCATAAGCTTTCATCACCACCATTTCCTTAGGATAGACATTTTTCTTCATTTTCTTGGTCTTCCTCTTCTTCTTTTTCTTCCTCTTCTTTTTCTTCTCCTTGGGATCTTCAACTTGAGACTTTTGAACTTTAATTTCAGCTTGGGAGGCTGCCTTGAGAACTTCATGCTCAACCTTGGAATTTTTGCCTAGAAGAACTTGAATCGGAATATAATGAGCTTCCTTCTCAATAGTGTCGGGAATGACCATGTCAATATGCTCCACTTGGAGGCATTGGTGAGAGACCTCCTCGTGCCTTCTGTTTCCAAGCACCTTAAAAGTGATTTGATCACCTCCCGCACCTCTTAAAGTAAGCTTCCCTTTTTCAACATCAATCAAAGCTCTTTCGGTGCTCAAGAATGGCCTTCCCAAGATTATGGGAGTAGTAGGATTGGCCTCCATATCCAAGATAAGAAAATCCACCGGGAACATAAGATCACCCACCTTCACTAAGACATCCTCTACTATGCCAAGCGGGTATTTGATTGATCTATCCGCCATTTGTAAGGACACCGTGGTTGGACTAATCTCTTTCACTCCAATTTGCTTCGCAACCGACAATGGCATCAAATTGATGCTAGCTCCAAGATCACATAAAGATCTTTCAATCAAGGTGTTTCCAATGGTGCACGGGATTGTGAAACTTCCCGGATCATCTTGCTTAATTGGGAGCTTCCTTTGTACAATGGCACTACACTCTTCGGTTAATTGTATCTTTTCATGCTCCTTCAATCTCCGCTTCTTGGATAAGATCTCCTTCATGAATTTGGCATAGCAAGGAAATTGCTCTAAAGCTTCGGCAAAGGGGATGTTCACTTGAAGCTTCTTGAATACCTCCAAAAATTTAGAGAATTGATCATCATTCTTCTTAGTGCCCTTCAATCTTTGAGGAAATGGAATTGGAGGCACAAAAGGTTTGACTGGAGGTGCGGGGAGAGAACTATCAGGCCAATCCAACTCAACTGCATATCGTGTTTGTACATTCGGATCATCTTCTGACTTTTCAGCTTTTTCTGGGATTGGCCGATCGATCGGGATGGGGTCCGATCGATCGGAAATGCCCCCTGAACACTTTTCAGCTTTTTTTTCCTTTGTTTTACTGCACTCCCCCTTTTCCTGTAAAATTTTCACCTTTTCAGCATCAAGATCAGCAGCATTTTGAACTACCTTACCAGTCCGAAGAGTGATTGCCATGCATTGCTCTTTGTCCTTCCCTTTTGGATTCACCTCCGATTGGCTAGGCAAGATACCTCTTTCTCTAGATGACAAAATGTTAGCCATTTGCCCCATTTGAACTTCAAGATTCCGAATGGAAGCACTATAATTTTGCATTAAAGTTGCTTGGGCTTGAAGAGTAGCATCGGTTTTGCTCATGAATTGCTCCGTCTTTGTCATAAATTGGGAGGTATGCGTTGTAAGCGTATCTAGGCCTCCGGCAAGCTTTGAGAACATCTCATCAATATCTCTCTTCTTCTGTTGGGGCTGCATTAGATGTTGAGCATTTTGCACATTTTGAGTATTGCTCCAAGAGAAGTTGGGGTGATTCCTAAATCCCGGATTGTAGAAGTTGGAATAAGGATCATTGCGGGGTTGATTGAAGTTGCCTCCACCAATGACATTCACTTGCTCACTAGAGTTAGAGGAAGAAGCAATAAGGCACTCCCCCGTAGGATGGCGTCCACAACAATAATCACAAGAAATGTAGGAAGGTGTGTTTTGCATAGCATGTACCCCTTGAGCTTGATTTAGTGTCAATGCATCAATCTTCTTTGCCATAATAGCCAAGGTAGACATAACTTCATCATCTCTACAACTTCCCCCTTGCTTTGGATTCCCCCTCACCGAGGACCAAGAGTTAGTGGTCTTGGCCACTTTATCAAGTAATTCCCGAGCCTCCTTTTGATTTTTGGTCATAAAAGAACCTCCCGCAGCCGCATCAATAGTCTCCTTAGTATGCATGCACAACCCATTATAGAAAGCTTGGTACACCACCCAATCCGGAAGACCATGATTTGGGCAACTGCGAATAATTCCTTTAAAGCGCTCCCAAGCCTCATAAAATGATTCAATATCCTTTTGGGTAATGGACATGATATCCGTCCTAATTTGCACCGCCTTGCCCAGAGGAAAGAATTTCGTCAAGAATTGCTCCGCCATCTCATCCCAAGTGGTGATAGAATTGGGAGGCAAGGACATCAACCATCCCTTAGCCTTGTCCCTCAAAGAAAATGGGAATAACCTCAACAAGATAGCATCCTTAGAAGCTCCGTTAATCCCAAAAGTAGTGCACACATGCAAGAAAGAGCAAAGATGGACATTGGGCTCTTCGTTAGGAATACCATAGAAAACCACAGAATTAGAGATAATGTTGATGATAGCCGGCTTGATCTCAAAATTAGTAGCAGTGATAGGAGGATAGCGGATGCTTGAAGGATTTGTATCCCAAGTAGGCCTAGCACAATCCTCAAGAGAGCAAGGATCAAATTGCCTAGGAGGGTTTTCAACCGCTTCACCACCATTTCTTCCATTAGCACCTCCACCATTACCATTACCATCGTTCACATTTAAAGCTCCACCAAGATCACCAACATTCCCCCTTCCTTGATTGTCTCCCATGCCTTCCATTTGATTATTAATAAGCCCCCGTCTAAGATTGTGAAAAGTCCTTTCAATCTCCAAATCAATAGCAATTAATTCCGGATTAATAGAACGTCTTCCCAAGCTCATACAAGAGAAAGAATTTCTGTAGAAAAATAAAAACCAATTAACACAATTGAAAACCTAATTTGACACAAAAAACAATTGCCTCAGTCCCCGGCAACGGCGCCAAAAACTTGATATGGATTTAATTGCAAGCGCACAAATCGCACAAGTAATAAAGAGATGAGTAAATTATCGTTTCCACTAGGGATGTGTTGGCAATCAAGATCAATGTCAAACTAGTAACAAATATGCAAATTGGGGAAACGGATTCGAGATTGATTTTGTTTTTAAACTAAACTAAAGCAAAAGAACAAAGACAAATCAAACACAAGTATGAAATCAAGGATGGAAAGCACTAAGGTACTTAACGTCACCTCACCTATCCAATTCAATTCCCTTGGTCCCTTATCCCTAATTCCTCTCTCTATAATGACAATCGATTTCCCAACCTATTCAATGTTCTATTCCTAGATACATCAAACATATTTTCAACATAAATCCCTGTTATTCCTAACAATCGGATTAATATATCAAAAACCCATTAAGAACTATGGAAATCATTTAGCAATTGCATAAGTCACAAACCTATATTCCTATGGTTCATGCACCCTATGTCATCTATGGCTTGCGGCAAACCCTAGATATCTCCTTCCGGTCTCAATCTAGGCAACAAATCAATTGAATGATGGCCAAACATTCAAAAGCATTAATCACACCCATAGACAATCAAGAGAGAGAGAGAAATCAAGAAATAAGGAAACCAAGTTTATTGAATCTTCAAGGTTTGGTTACATTAAGTCCCTAGTAAGAAATCTAGCCACTCATGGAAGCCAAATACATCATTAAACAAAGGAAATCAACCATAGCAACTAGGATAGAAAAAAAGAGAGAAAACCCCCTTGTAGACCCTCTTCTTCTCCAAGCTCCAATGGTGGCTCCAAGCTCTCCAATGGTGGTAGAATGAAAAACCCTCCAAAAACTCCCCAAAACCCTATTTTTTTGCCCTTTTATACTTCCCCAAACTCTTATGTCGTTTTCAAAACAAGTTGGGGTCGTTTTGGCTTAAAAACAAGTGAATTCGGAACTTTTTCGCGAAACTGCGCGTGCTGTGAATAGTACCTCCGATCGATTGGACACTGTTCCGATTGATCGGAAATACAATCTGTCTCCACGAGTTTTTTAGTGTTTTGGCAGGTCCGATCGATCTGGAATGGCTCCGATCGATCGGAAATCGGTTCTGGAGTAAAAATCTTCATTTTGCACTCTTTTCCTTCCTTTCTTGCCTTGAATCCTACAATATGCAAATATAACTTTCTTAGGCAATATCAACTCGTAATCAACTCAAAATGGGATGAACTTATGTGTAAAGGATGTGAAAATGTATGTATATATTTGGCACATCAAATTCCAAAACATCAAAGTGGACCTTTGCACTCTATTTTGTGTTCTTAGAAGTCTAGTATGCTAGTTTTGCTTTCGTGCAATGTTTCGTAAGCTAAAGATGGCAATAGACACCAAGCTATGATTCAAATTGCACAAAAACGTCCAATGCTCATCTATGGAGGGAGTTGAGCAATTCCAAAGCATCAAAGTGGAACTTTGTACTCTATTTAGAGTTCTTAGAAGTCTAGCATGCTAGTTTAGCTTTCGTGCAACGTTTCGTAAGCAAAGGATGCCAATAGACCAAGTTATGATTCAAATTGCATGAAAACATCAAAAGCTCGTCTATGGAGGGAGTTGAGCAATTCCAAAGCATCAAAGTGGAGATTTGTACTCTATTTAGGGTTCTTAGTAGTCTAGCATGCTTGTTTAGCTTTCATGCAACGTTTCGTAAGGTAAAGATGACAATAGACCAAGTTATGTTTCAAATTGCACAAAAACGTCAAATGCTCGTCTATGGAGTGGGTTGAGCAATTCCAAAGCATCAAAGTGGACCTTTGGACTCTATTTAGTGTTCTTAGAAGTCTAGCATGCTAGTTTAGCTTTCGTGCAATGTTTCGTAAGCTAAAGATGCCAATAGACCAAGCTATGATTCAAATTGCACAAAAACGTCAAATGCTCGTCTATGGAGGGAGTTGAGCAATTCCAAAGCATCAAAGTGGACCTTTGCACTCTATTTAGTGTTCTTAGAAGTCTAGTATGCTAGTTTTGCTTTCGTGCAATGTTTCGTAAGCTATAGATGCCAACAGACCAAGCTATGATTCACATTGCACAAAAACGTCAAATGCTCGTCTATGGAGGGAGTTGAGCAATTCCAAAGCATCAAAGTGGAACTTTGTACTCTATTAAGAGTTCTTAGAAGTCTAGCATGCTAGTTTAGCTTTCGTGCAACGTTTCGTAAGCTAAGGATGCCAATAGACCAAGTTATGATTCAAATTGCACGAAAACGTCAAAAGCTCGTCTATGGAGGGAGTTGAGCAATTCCAAAGCATCAAAGTGGAGATTTGTACTCTATTTTGTGTTCTTAGTAGTCTAGCATGCTTGTTTAGCTTTCATGCAACGTTTCGTAGGGTAAAGATGACAATAGACCAAGTTATGTTTCAAATTGCACAAAAACGTCAAATGCTCGTCTATGGAGTGGGTTGAGCAATTCCAAAGCATCAAAGTGGACCTTTGGACTCTATTTAGTGTTCTTAGAAGTCTAGCATGCTAGTTTAGCTTTCGTGCAATGTTTCGTAAGCTAAAGATGCCAATAGACCAAGCTATGATTCAAATTGCACAAAAACGCCAAATGCTCGTGTATGGAGGGAGTTGAGCAATTCCAAAGCATCAAAGTGGACCTTTGCACTCTATTTAGAGTTCCTAGAAGTCTAGCATGCTAATTTAGCTTTCGTGCAGTGTTTTGTAAGCTAAAGAGGCCAATAGACCAAGCTATGATTCAAATCGCACAAAAACGTCAAATGCTCGTCTATGGAGGGAGTTGAGCAATTCCAAAGCATCAAAGTGGACCTTTGGACTCTATTTAGTGTTCTTAGAAGTCTAGCATGCTAGTTTAGCTTTCGTGCAATGTTTCGTAAGCTAAGATGCCAATAGACCAAGCTTATGATTCAAATTGCACGAAAACGTCAAATGCTCGTCTATGGAGGGAGTTGAGCAATTCCAAAGCATCAAAGTGGACCTTTGTACTCTATTTAGTGTTCTTAGAAGTCTAGCATGCTAGTTTAGCTTTCGTGCAATGTTTCGTAAGCTAAAGATGCCAATAGACCAAGTTATGTTTCAAATTGCACAAAAACGTCAAATGCTCGTCTATGGAGTGGGTTGAGCAATTCCAAAGCATCAAAGTGGACCTTTGGACTCTATTTAGTGTTCTTAGAAGTCTAGCATGCTAGTTTAGCTTTCGTGCAATGTTTCGTAAGCTAAAGATGCCAATAGACCAAGCTATGATTCAAATTGCACAAAAACGCCAAATGCTCGTCTATGGAGGGAGTTGAGCAATTCCAAAGCATCAAAGTGGACCTTTGCACTCTATTTAGAGTTCCTAGAAGTCTAGCATGCTAATTTAGCTTTCGTGCAATGTTTCGTAAGCTAAAGATGCCAATAGACCAAGTTATGTTTCAAATTGCACAAAAACGTCAAATGCTCGTCTATGGAGGGAGTTGAGCAATTCCAAAGCATCAAAGTGGACCTTTGGACTCTATTTAGTGTTCTTAGAAGTCTAGCATGCTAGTTTAGCTTTCGTGCAACGTTTCGTAAGCTAAAGATGCCAATAGACCAAGTTATGATTCAAATTGCACAAAAACATCGAATGCTCGTCTATGGAGGGAGTTGAGCAATTTCAAAGCATGAAAGTGGACCTTTGCACTCTATTTAGTGTTCTTAGAAGTCTAGCATGCTAGTTTAGCTTTCGTGCAATGTTTCGTAAGCTAAAGAGGCCAATAGACCAAGTTATGTTTCAAATTGCACAAAAACGTCAAATGCTCGTCTATGGAGTGGGTTGAGCAATTCCAAAGCATCAAAGTGGATTTTTGGACTCTAGTTAGTGTGCTTAGAATTCTAGCATGCTAGTTAGCTTTCGTGCAATGTTTCGTAAGCTAAAGATGCCAATAGACCAAGCTATGATTCAAATTACTCAAAAACGCCAAATGCTCATCTATGGAGGGAGTTCAGCAGTTCCAAAGCATCAAAGTAGACCTTTGAACTCTTTTTAGAGTTCCTAGAAGTCTAGCATGCTAATTTAGCTTTCGTGCATTGTTTCGTAAGCTAAAGAGGCCAATAGACCAAGCTATGATTCAAATTGCACAAAAACATCAAATGCTCGTCTATGGAGGGAGTTGAGCAATTCCAAAGCATCAAAGTGGACCTTTGCACTCTATTTAGCGTTCTTAGAAGTCTAGCATGCTAGTTTAGCTTTCGTGCAATGTTTCGTAAGCTAAAGATGCCAATAGACCAAGCTATGATTCAAATTGCACAAAAACGTCAAATGCTCGTCTATGGAGGGAGTTGAGCAATTCCAAAGCATCAAAGTGGACCTTTGTACTCTATTTAGATGTTCCTTAGAAGTCTAGCATGCTAGTTTAGCTTTCGTGCAATGTTTCGTAAGCTAAAGATGCCAATAGACCAAGTTATGTTTCAAATTGCACAAAAACGTCAAATGCTCGTCTATGGAGTGGGTTGAGCAATTCCAAAGCATCAAAGTGGACCTTTGGACTCTATTTAGTGTTCTTAGAAGTCTAGCATGCTAGTTTAGCTTTCGTGCAATGTTTCGTAAGCTAAAGATGCCAATAGACCAAGCTATGATTCAAATTGCACAAAAACGCCAAATGCTCGTGTATGGAGGGAGTTGAGCAATTCCAAAGCATCAAAGTGGACCTTTGCACTCTATTTAGAGTTCCTAGAAGTCTAGCATGCTAATTTAGCTTTCGTGCAATGTTTCGTAAGCTAAAGAGGCCAATAGACCAAGTTATGTTTCAAATTGCACAAAAACGTCAAATGCTCGTCTATGGAGGGAGTTGAGCAATTCCAAAGCATCAAAGTGGACCTTTGGACTCTATTTAGTGTTCTTAGAAGTCTAGCATGCTAGTTTAGCTTTCGTGCAATGTTTCGTAAGCTAAAGATGCCAATAGACCAAGCTATGATTCAAATTGCACAAAAACGTCAAATGCTCGTCTATGGAGGGAGTTGAGCAATTCCAAAGCATCAAAGTGGACCTTTGCACTCTATTTAGATGTTCTTAGAAGTCTAGCATGCTAGTTTAGCTTTCGTGCAATGTTTCGTAAGCTAAAGATGCCAATAGACCAAGTTATGTTTCAAATTGCACAAAAACGTCAAATGCTCGTCTATGGAGTGGGTTGAGCAATTCCAAAGCATCAAAGTGGACCTTTGGACTCTATTTAGTGTTCTTAGAAGTCTAGCATGCTAGTTTAGCTTTCGTACAATGTTTCGTAAGCTAAAGATGCCAATAGACCAAGCTATGATTCAAATTGCACAAAAACGTCAAATGCTCGTCTATGGAGGGAGTTGAGCAATTCCAAAGCATCAAAGTGGACCTTTGCACTCTATTTAGTGTTCTTAGAAGTCTAGCATGCTAGTTTAGCTTTCGTGCAATGTTTCGTAAGCTAAAGATGCCAATAGACCAAGCTATGATTCAAATTGCACAAAAACGTCAAATGCTCGTCTATGGAGGGAGTTGAGCAATTCCAAAGCATCAAAGTGGACCTTTGCACTCTATTTAGATGTTCCTTAGAAGTCTAGCATGCTAGTTTAGCTTTCGTGCAATGTTTCGTAAGCTAAAGAGGCCAATAGACCAAGCTATGATTTCAAATTGCACAAAAACGTCAAATGCTCGTCTATGGAGGGAGTTGAGCAATTCCAAAGCATCAAAGTGGACCTTTGCACTCTATTTAGTGTTCTTAGAAGTCTAGCATGCTAGTTTAGCTTTCGTGCAATGTTTCGTAAGCTAAAGATGCCAATAGACCAAGCTATGATTCAAATTGCTCAAAAACGCCAAATGCTCGTCTATGGAGGGAGTTGAGCAATTCCAAAGCATCAAAGTGGACCTTTGCACTCTATTTAGAGTTCCTAGAAGTCTAGCATGCTAATTTAGCTTTCGTGCAATGTTTCGTAAGCTAAAGAGGCCAATAGACCAAGTTATGTTTCAAATTGCACAAAAACGTCAAATGCTCGTCTATGGAGTGGGTTGAGCAATTCCAAAGCATCAAAGTGGACCTTTGGACTCTATTTAGTGTTCTTAGAAGTCTAGCATGCTAGTTTAGCTTTCGTGCAATGTTTCGTAAGCTAAAGATGCCAATAGACCAAGCTATGATTCAAATTGCTCAAAAACGCCAAATGCTCGTGTATGGAGGGAGTTGAGCAATTCCAAAGCATCAATGTGGACCTTTGCACTCTATTTAGAGTTCCTAGAAGTCTAGCATGCTAATTTAGCTTTCGTGCAATGTTTCGTAAGCTAAAGAGGCCAATAGACCAAGCTATGTTTCAAATTGCACAAAAACGTCAAATGCTCGTCTATGGAGTGGGTTGCGCAATTCCAAAGCATCAAAGTGGACCTTTGGACTCTATTTAGTGTTCTTAGAAGTCTAGCATGCTATTTCAGCTTTCGTGCAATGTTTCGTAAGCGAAATATGCCAATAGACCAAGCTATGATTCAAATTGCACAAAAACGCCAAATGCTCCAAATGCTCGTCTATGGAGGGAGTTGAGCAATTCCAAAGCATCAAAGTGGACCTTTGCACTCTATTTAGAGTTCCTAGAAGTCTAGCATGCTAATTTAGCTTTCGTGCAATGTTTCGTAAGCTAAAGAGGCCAATAGACCAAGTTATGTTTCAAATTGCACAAAAACGTCAAATGCTCGTCTATGGAGTGGGTTGAGCAATTCCAAAGCATCAAAGTGGACCTTTGGACTCTATTTAGTGTTCTTAGAAGTCTAGCATGCTAGTTTAGCTTTCGTGCAATGTTTCGTAAGCTAAATATGCCAATAGACCAAGCTATGATTCAAATTGCACAAAAACGCCAAATGCTCCAAATGCTCGTCTATGGAGGGAGTTGAGCAATTCCAAAGCATCAAAGTGGACCTTTGCACTCTATTTAGAGTTCCTAGAAGTCTAGCATGCTAATTTAGCTTTCGTGCAATGTTTCGTAAGCTAAAGATGCCAATAGACCAAGTTATGTTTCAAATTGCACAAAAACGTCAAATGCTCGTCTATGGAGTGGGTTGAGCAATTCCAAAGCATCAAAGTGGACCTTTGGACTCTATTTAGTGTTCTTAGAAGTCTAGCATGCTAGTTTAGCTTTCGTGCAATGTTTCGTAAGCTAAAGATGCCAATAGACCAAGCTATGATTCAAATTGCACAAAAACGCCAAATGCTCGTCTATGGAGGGAGTTGAGCAATTCCAAAGCATCAAAGTGGACCTTTGCACTCTATTTAGAGTTCCTAGAAGTCTAGCATGCTAATTTAGCTTTCGTGCAATGTTTCGTAAGCTAAAGAGGCCAATAGACCAAGTTATGTTTCAAATTGCACAAAAACGTCAAATGCTCGTCTATGGAGTGGGTTGAGCAATTCCAAAGCATCAAAGTGGACCTTTGGACTCTATTTAGTGTTCTTAGAAGTCTAGCATGCTAGTTTAGCTTTCGTGCAATGTTTCGTAAGCTAAAGATGCCAATAGACCAAGCTATGATTCAAATTGCACAAAAACGCCAAATGCTCGTGTATGGAGGGAGTTGAGCAATTCCAAAGCATCAAAGTGGACCTTTGCACTCTATTTAGAGTTCCTAGAAGTCTAGCATGCTAATTTAGCTTTCGTGCAATGTTTCGTAAGCTAAAGAGGCCAATAGACCAAGTTATGTTTCAAATTGCACAAAAACGTCAAATGCTCGTCTATGGAGTGGGTTGAGCAATTCCAAAGCATCAAAGTGGACCTTTGGACTCTATTTAGTGTTCTTAGAAGTCTAGCATGCTAGTTTAGCTTTCGTGCAATGTTTCGTAAGCTAAAGATGCCAATAGACCAAGCTATGATTCAAATTGCACAAAAACGCCAAATGCTCCAAATGCTCGTCTATGGAGGGAGTTGAGCAATTCCAAAGCATCAAAGTGGACCTTTGCACTCTATTTAGAGTTCCTAGAAGTCTAGCATGCTAATTTAGCTTTCGTGCAATGTTTCGTAAGCTAAAGAGGCCAATAGACCAAGTTATGTTTCAAATTGCACAAAAACGTCAAATGCTCGTCTATGGAGTGGGTTGAGCAATTCCAAAGCATCAAAGTGGACCTTTGGACTCTATTTAGTGTTCTTAGAAGTCTAGCATGCTAGTTTAGCTTTCGTGCAATGTTTCGTAAGCTAAAGATGCCAATAGACCAAGCTATGATTCAAATTGCACAAAAACGTCAAATGCTCGTCTATGGAGGGAGTTGAGCAATTCCAAAGCATCAAAGTGGACCTTTGCACTCTATTTAGATGTTCTTAGAAGTCTAGCATGCTAGTTTAGCTTTCGTGCAATGTTTCGTAAGCTAAAGATGCCAATAGACCAAGTTATGTTTCAAATTGCACAAAAACGTCAAATGCTCGTCTATGGAGTGGGTTGAGCAATTCCAAAGCATCAAAGTGGACCTTTGGACTCTATTTAGTGTTCTTAGAAGTCTAGCATGCTAGTTTAGCTTTCGTGCAACTGTTTCGTAAGCTAAGATGCCAATAGACCAAGTTATGATTCAAATTGCACGAAAACGTCAAATGCTCGTCTATGGAGGGAGTTGAGCAATTCCAAAGCATCAAAGTGGAGACTTTGTACTCTATTTAGATGTTCTTAGTAGTCTAGCATGCTTTGTTTAGCTTTCATGCAACGTTTCGTACGGTAAAGATGACAATAGACCAAGTTATGTTTCAAATTGCACAAAAACGTCAAATGCTCGTCTATGGAGTGGGTTGAGCAATTCCAAAGCATCAAAGTGGACCTTTGGACTCTATTTAGTGTTCTTAGAAGTCTAGCATGCTAGTTTAGCTTTCGTGCAATGTTTCGTAAGCTAAAGATGCCAATAGACCAAGCTATGATTCAAATTGCACAAAAACGCCAAATGCTCGTGTATGGAGGGAGTTGAGCAATTCCAAAGCATCAAAGTGGACCTTTGCACTCTATTTAGAGTTCCTAGAAGTCTAGCATGCTAATTTAGCTTTCGTGCAATGTTTCGTAAGCTAAAGAGGCCAATAGACCAAGTTATGTTTCAAATTGCACAAAAACGTCAAATGCTCGTCTATGGAGTGGGTTGAGCAATTCCAAAGCATCAAAGTGGACCTTTGGACTCTATTTAGTGTTCTTAGAAGTCTAGCATGCTAGTTTAGCTTTCGTGCAATGTTTCGTAAGCTAAAGATGCCAATAGACCAAGCTATGATTCAAATTGCACAAAAACGCCAAATGCTCGTCTATGGAGGGAG
The DNA here is from genome assembly GCF_013401445.1 of Tripterygium wilfordii. NCBI lineage: Eukaryota > Viridiplantae > Streptophyta > Magnoliopsida > Celastrales > Celastraceae > Tripterygium > Tripterygium wilfordii. Next base: position 29,039 of record NW_024056349.1, on the reverse strand, counting down.
TTGAGCAATTCCAAAGCATCAAAGTGGACCTTTGCACTCTATTTAGAGTTCCTAGAAGTCTAGCATGCTAATTTAGCTTTCGTGCAATGTTTCGTAAGCTAAAGAGGCCAATAGACCAAGTTATGATTTCAAATTGCACAAAAACGTCAAATGCTCGTCTATGGAGTGGGTTGAGCAATTCCAAAGCATCAAAGTGGACCTTTGGACTCTATTTAGTGTTCTTAGAAGTCTAGCATGCTAGTTTAGCTTTCGTGCAATGTTTCGTAAGCTAAAGATGCCAATAGACCAAGCTATGATTGAAATTGCACAAAAACGTCAAATGCTCGTCTATGGAGGGAGTTGAGCAATTCCAAAGCATCAAAGTGGACTTTTGCACTCTATTTAGAGTTCCTTAGAAGTCTAGCATGCTAGTTTAGCTTTCGTGCAATGTTTCGTAAGCTAAAGATGCCAATAGACCAAGTTATGTTTCAAATTGCACAAAAACGTCAAATGCTCGTCTATGGAGTGGGTTGAGCAATTCCAAAGCATCAAAGTGGACCTTTGGACTCTATTTAGTGTTCTTAGAAGTCTAGCATGCTAGTTTAGCTTTCGTGCAATGTTTCGTAAGCTAAAGATGCCAATAGACCAAGCTATGATTCAAATTGCACAAAAACGTCCAAATGCTCGTGTATGGAGGGAGTTGAGCAATTCCAAAGCATCAAAGTGGACCTTTGCACTCTATTTAGATGTTCCTAGAAGTCTAGCATGCTAAGTTTAGCTTTCGTGCAATGTTTCGTAAGCTAAAGATGCCAATAGACCAAGTTATGTTTCAAATTGCACAAAAACGTCAAATGCTCGTCTATGGAGTGGGTTGAGCAATTCCAAAGCATCAAAGTGGACCTTTGGACTCTATTTAGTGTTCTTAGAAGTCTAGCATGCTAGTTTAGCTTTCGTGCAATGTTTCGTAAGCTAAAGATGCCAATAGACCAAGCTATGATTCAAATTGCACAAAAACGCCAAATGCTCCAAATGCTCGTCTATGGAGGGAGTTGAGCAATTCCAAAGCATCAAAGTGGACCTTTGCACTCTATTTAGAGTTCCTAGAAGTCTAGCATGCTAATTTAGCTTTCGTGCAATGTTTCGTAAGCTAAAGATGCCAATAGACCAAGCTATGATTTCAAATTGCACAAAAACGTCAAATGCTCGTCTATGGAGGGAGTTGAGCAATTCCAAAGCATCAAAGTGGACCTTTGTACTCTATTTACTGTTCTTAGAAGTCTAGCATGCTAGTTTAGCTTTCGTGCAATGTTTCGTAAGCTAAAGATGCCAATAGACCAAGTTATGATTCAAATTGCACAAAAACGTCAAATGCTCGTCTATGGAGGGAGTTGAGCAATTCCAAAGCATCAAAGTGGACCTTTGCACTCTATTTAGTGTTCTTAGAAGTCTAGCATGCTAGTTTAGCTTTCGTGCAATGTTTCGTAAGCTAAAGATGCCAATAGACCAAGCTATGATTTCAAATTGCACAAAAACGTCAAATGCTCGTCTATGGAGTGGAGTTGAGCAATTCCAAAGCATCAAAGTGGACCTTTGGACTCTATTTAGTGTTCTTAGAAGTCTAGCATGCTAGTTTAGCTTTCGTGCAATGTTTCGTAAGCTAAAGATGCCAATAGACCAAGCTATGATTCAAATTGCACAAAAACGTCAAATGCTCGTCTATGGAGGGAGTTGAGCAATTCCAAAGCATCAAAGTGGACCTTTGCACTCTATTTAGTGTTCTTAGAAGTCTAGCATGCTAGTTTAGCTTTCGTGCAATGTTTCGTAAGCTAAAGATGCCAATAGACCAAGCTATGATTCAAATTGCACAAAAACGTCAAATGCTCGTCTATGGAGGGAGTTGAGCAATTCCAAAGCATCAAAGTGGACCTTTGCACTCTATTTAGTGTTCTTAGAAGTCTAGCATGCTAGTTTAGCTTTCGTGCAATGTTTCGTAAGCTAAAGATGCCAATAGACCAAGCTATGATTCAAATTGCACAAAAACGTCAAATGCTCGTCTATGGAGGGAGTTGAGCAATTCCAAAGCATCAAAGTGGACCTTTGCACTCTATTTAGTGTTCTTAGAAGTCTAGCATGCTAGTTTAGCTTTCGTGCAATGTTTCGTAAGCTAAAGATGCCAATAGACCAAGCTATGATTCAAATTGCACAAAAACGTCAAATGCTCGTCTATGGAGGGAGTTGAGCAATTCCAAAGCATCAAAGTGGACCTTTGCACTCTATTTAGATGTTCCTAGAAGTCTAGCATGCTAGTTTAGCTTTCGTGCAATGTTTCGTAAGCTAAAGATGCCAATAGACCAAGCTATGATTCAAATTGCACAAAAACGTCAAATGCTCGTCTATGGAGGGAGTTGAGCAATTCCAAAGCATCAAAGTGGACCTTTGCACTCTATTTAGTGTTCTTAGAAGTCTAGCATGCTAGTTTAGCTTTCGTGCAATGTTTCGTAAGCTAAAGATGCCAATAGACCAAGCTATGATTCAAATTGCACAAAACGTCAAATGCTCGTCTATGGAGGGAGTTGAGCAATTCCAAAGCATCAAAGTGGACCTTTGCACTCTATTTAGATGTTCTTAGAAGTCTAGCATGCTAGTTTAGCTTTCGTGCAATGTTTCGTAAGCTAAAGATGCCAATAGACCAAGTTATGTTTCAAATTGCACAAAAACGTCAAATGCTCGTCTATGGAGTGGAGTTGAGCAATTCCAAAGCATCAAAGTGGACCTTTGGACTCTATTTAGTGTTCTTAGAAGTCTAGCATGCTAGTTTAGCTTTCGTGCAATGTTTCGTAAGCTAAAGATGCCAATAGACCAAGCTATGATTCAAATTGCACAAAAACGTCAAATGCTCGTCTATGGAGGGAGTTGAGCAATTCCAAAGCATCAAAGTGGACCTTTGCACTCTATTTAGATGTTCCTAGAAGTCTAGCATGCTAGTTTAGCTTTCGTGCAATGTTTCGTAAGCTAAAGAGGCCAATAGACCAAGTTATGATTTCAAATTGCACAAAAACGTCAAATGCTCGTCTATGGAGTGGAGTTGAGCAATTCCAAAGCATCAAAGTGGACCTTTGGACTCTATTTAGTGTTCTTAGAAGTCTAGCATGCTAGTTTAGCTTTCGTGCAATGTTTCGTAAGCTAAGATGCCAATAGACCAAGCTTATGATTCAAATTGCACGAAAACGTCAAAATGCTCGTCTATGGAGGGAGTTGAGCAATTCCAAAGCATCAAAGTGGACCTTTGTACTCTATTTAGATGTTCTTAGTAAGTCTAGCATGCTAGTTTAGCTTTCGTGCAATGTTTCGTAAGGCTAAAGATGCCAATAGACCAAGTTATGTTTCAAATTGCACAAAAACGTCAAATGCTCGTCTATGGAGTGGGTTGAGCAATTCCAAAGCATCAAAGTGGACCTTTGGACTCTATTTAGTGTTCTTAGAAGTCTAGCATGCTAGTTTAGCTTTCGTGCAATGTTTCGTAAGCTAAAGATGCCAATAGACCAAGCTATGATTCAAATTGCACAAAAACGCCAAATGCTCGTGTATGGAGGGAGTTGAGCAATTCCAAAGCATCAAAGTGGACCTTTGCACTCTATTTAGAGTTCCTAGAAGTCTAGCATGCTAATTTAGCTTTCGTGCAATGTTTCGTAAGCTAAAGAGGCCAATAGACCAAGTTATGTTTCAAATTGCACAAAAACGTCAAATGCTCGTCTATGGAGTGGGTTGAGCAATTCCAAAGCATCAAAGTGGACCTTTGGACTCTATTTAGTGTTCTTAGAAGTCTAGCATGCTAGTTTAGCTTTCGTGCAATGTTTCGTAAGCTAAAGATGCCAATAGACCAAGCTATGATTCAAATTGCACAAAAATGTCAAATGCTCGTCTATGGAGGGAGTTGAGCAATTCCAAAGCATTAACGTGGAACTTTGTACTCTATTTAGAGTTGTTAGAAGTCTAGCATGCTAGTTTAGCTTTCGTGCAATGTTTCGTAAGCTAAAGATGCCAATAGACCAAGTTATGATTTCAAATTGCACAAAAACGTCAAATGCTCGTCTATGGAGTGGAGTTGAGCAATTCCAAAGCATCAAAGTGGACCTTTGGACTCTATTTAGTGTTCTTAGAAGTCTAGCATGCTAGTTTAGCTTTCGTGCAATGTTTCGTAAGCTAAAGATGCCAATAGACCAAGCTATGATTCAAATTGCACAAAAACGTCAAATGCTCGTCTATGGAGGGAGTTGAGCAATTCCAAAGCATCAAAGTGGACCTTTGCACTCTATTTAGATGTTCTTAGAAGTCTAGCATGCTAGTTTAGCTTTCGTGCAATGTTTCGTAAGCTAAAGATGCCAATAGACCAAGCTATGATTCAAATTGCACAAAAACGTCAAATGCTCGTCTATGGAGGGAGTTGAGCAATTCCAAAGCATCAAAGTGGACCTTTGCACTCTATTTAGTGTTCTTAGAAGTCTAGCATGCTAGTTTAGCTTTCGTGCAATGTTTCGTAAGCTAAAGATGCCAATAGACCAAGCTTATGATTCAAATTGCACAAAAACGTCAAATGCTCGTCTATGGAGGGAGTTGAGCAATTCCAAAGCATCAAAGTGGACCTTTGCACTCTATTTAGATGTTCTTAGAAGTCTAGCATGCTAGTTTAGCTTTCGTGCAATGTTTCGTAAGCTAAAGATGCCAATAGACCAAGCTATGATTCAAATTGCACAAAAACGTCAAATGCTCGTCTATGGAGGGAGTTGAGCAATTCCAAAGCATCAAAGTGGACCTTTGCACTCTATTTAGAGTTCCTAGAAGTCTAGCATGCTAATTTAGCTTTCGTGCAATGTTTCGTAAGCTAAAGAGGCCAATAGACCAAGTTATGATTTCAAATTGCACAAAAACGTCAAATGCTCGTCTATGGAGTGGAGTTGAGCAATTCCAAAGCATCAAAGTGGACCTTTGGACTCTATTTAGTGTTCTTAGAAGTCTAGCATGCTAGTTTAGCTTTCGTGCAATGTTTCGTAAGCTAAAGATGCCAATAGACCAAGCTATGATTCAAATTGCACAAAAACGTCAAATGCTCGTCTATGGAGGGAGTTGAGCAATTCCAAAGCATCAAAGTGGACCTTTGCACTCTATTTAGATGTTCCTTAGAAGTCTAGCATGCTAGTTTAGCTTTCGTGCAATGTTTCGTAAGCTAAAGATGCCAATAGACCAAGCTTATGATTCAAATTGCACAAAAACGTCAAATGCTCGTCTATGGAGGGAGTTGAGCAATTCCAAAGCATCAAAGTGGACCTTTGCACTCTATTTAGTGTTCTTAGAAGTCTAGCATGCTAGTTTAGCTTTCGTGCAATGTTTCGTAAGCTAAAGATGCCAATAGACCAAGCTATGATTTCAAATTGCACAAAAACGTCAAATGCTCGTCTATGGAGGGAGTTGAGCAATTCCAAAGCATCAAAGTGGACCTTTGCACTCTATTTAGTGTTCTTAGAAGTCTAGCAAGCTAGTTTAGCTTTTGTGCAATGTTTCCTAAGCTAAAGTTGCCAACAGACCAAGCTATGATTCAAATTGCACAAAAAAGTCAAATGCTCGTCTATCGACGGAGTTTAGCAATTCCGAAGCATCAAAGTGGACCTTTGCACTCTATTTAGATGTTCTTAGAAGTCTAGCATGCTAGTTTAGCTTTCGTGCAATGTTTCGTAAGCTAAAGATGCCAATAGACCAAGCTATGATTCAAATTGCACAAAAACTTCAAATGCTCATCTATGGAGGCAGTAGAGCAATTCCAAAGCATCAATGTGGACCTTTGCACTCTATTTAGTGTTCTTAGAAGTCTAGCATGCTAGTTTAGCTTTCGTGCAATGTTTCGTAAGCTAAAGATGCCAATAGACCAAGTTATGATTCAAATTGCACAAAAACGTCAAATGCTCGTCTATGGAGGGAGTTGAGCAATTCCAAAGCATCAAAGTGGACCTTTGCACTCTATTTAGTGTTCTTAGAAGTCTAGCATGCTAGTTTAGCTTTCGTGCAATGTTTCGTAAGCTAAAGATGCCAATAGACCAAGCTATGATTCAAATTGCACAAAAACGTCAAATGCTCGTCTATGGAGGGAGTTGAGCAATTCCAAAGCATCAAAGTGGACCTTTGCACTCTATTTAGTGTTCTTAGAAGTCTAGCATGCTAGTTTAGCTTTCGTGCAATGTTTCGTAAGCTAAAGATGCCAATAGACCAAGCTATGATTCAAATTGCACAAAAACGTCAAATGCTCGTCTATGGAGGGAGTTGAGCAATTCCAAAGCATCAAAGTGGACCTTTGCACTCTATTTAGATGTTCTTAGAAGTCTAGCATGCTAGTTTAGCTTTCGTGCAATGTTTCGTAAGCTAAAGATGCCAATAGACCAAGTTATGATTTCAAATTGCACAAAAACGTCAAATGCTCGTCTATGGAGGGAGTTGAGCAATTCCAAAGCATCAAAGTGGACCTTTGGACTCTATTTAGTGTTCTTAGAAGTCTAGCATGCTAGTTTAGCTTTCGTGCAATGTTTCGTAAGCTAAAGATGCCAATAGACCAAGCTATGATTCAAATTGCACAAAAACGTCAAATGCTCGTCTATGGAGGGAGTTGAGCAATTCCAAAGCATCAAAGTGGACCTTTGCACTCTATTTAGAGTTCTTAGAAGTCTAGCATGCTAATTTAGCTTTCGTGCAATGTTTCGTAAGCTAAAGATGCCAATAGACCAAGTTATGATTTCAAATTGCACAAAAACGTCAAATGCTCGTCTATGGAGGGAGTTGAGCAATTCCAAAGCATCAAAGTGGACCTTTGCACTCTATTTAGATGTTCTTAGAAGTCTAGCATGCTAGTTTAGCTTTCGTGCAATGTTTCGTAAGCTAAAGATGCCAATAGACCAAGTTATGATTCAAATTGCACAAAAACGTCAAATGCTCGTCTATGGAGGGAGTTGAGCAATTCCAAAGCATCAAAGTGGACCTTTGGACTCTATTTAGTGTTCTTAGAAGTCTAGCATGCTAGTTTAGCTTTCGTGCAATGTTTCGTAAGCTAAAGATGCCAATAGACCAAGCTATGATTCAAATTGCACAAAAACGTCAAATGCTCGTCTATGGAGGGAGTTGAGCAATTCCAAAGCATCAAAGTGGACCTTTGCACTCTATTTAGATGTTCTTAGAAGTCTAGCATGCTAGTTTAGCTTTCGTGCAATGTTTCGTAAGCTAAAGATGCCAATAGACCAAGTTATGATTTCAAATTGCACAAAAACGTCAAATGCTCGTCTATGGAGGGAGTTGAGCAATTCCAAAGCATCAAAGTGGACCTTTGGACTCTATTTAGTGTTCTTAGAAGTCTAGCATGCTAGTTTAGCTTTCGTGCAATGTTTCGTAAGCTAAAGATGCCAATAGACCAAGCTATGATTCAAATTGCACAAAAACGTCAAATGCTCGTCTATGGAGGGAGTTGAGCAATTCCAAAGCATCAAAGTGGACCTTTGCACTCTATTTAGATGTTCTTAGAAGTCTAGCATGCTAGTTTAGCTTTCGTGCAATGTTTCGTAAGCTAAAGAGGCCAATAGACCAAGCTATGATTCAAATTGCACAAAAACGTCAAATGCTCGTCTATGGAGTGGAGTTGAGCAATTCCAAAGCATCAAAGTGGACCTTTGGACTCTATTTAGTGTTCTTAGAAGTCTAGCATGCTAGTTTTGCTTTCGTGCAATGTTTCGTAAGCTAAAGATGCCAATAGACCAATCTATGATTCAAATTGCACAAAAACGTCAAATGCTCGTCTATGGAGGGAGTTGAGCAATTCCAAAGCATCAAAGTGGACCTTTGCACTCTATTTAGTGTTCTTAGAAGTCTAGCATGCTAGTTTAGCTTTCGTGCAATGTTTCGTAAGCTAAAGAGGCCAATAGACCAAGTTATGTTTCAAATTGCACAAAAACGTCAAATGCTCGTCTATGGAGTGGAGTTGAGCAATTCCAAAGCATCAAAGTGGACCTTTGGACTCTATTTAGTGTTCTTAGAAGTCTAGCATGCTAGTTTAGCTTTCGTGCAATGTTTCGTAAGCTAAAGATGCCAATAGACCAAGCTATGATTCAAATTGCACAAAAACGTCCAAATGCTCGTCTATGGAGGGAGTTGAGCAATTCCAAAGCATCAAAGTGGACCTTTGCACTCTATTTAGAGTTCCTTAGAAGTCTAGCATGCTAATTTAGCTTTCGTGCAATGTTTCGTAAGCTAAAGAGGCCAATAGACCAAGTTATGTTTCAAATTGCACAAAAACGTCAAATGCTCGTCTATGGAGTGGAGTTGAGCAATTCCAAAGCATCAAAGTGGACCTTTGGACTCTATTTAGTGTTCTTAGAAGTCTAGCATGCTAGTTTAGCTTTCGTGCAATGTTTCGTAAGCTAAAGATGCCAATAGACCAAGCTATGATTCAAATTGCACAAAAACGTCAAATGCTCGTCTATGGAGGGAGTTGAGCAATTCCAAAGCATCAAAGTGGACCTTTGCACTCTATTTAGAGTTCCTAGAAGTCTAGCATGCTAAGTTTAGCTTTCGTGCAATGTTTCGTAAGCTAAAGAGGCCAATAGACCAAGCTTATGATTTCAAATTGCACAAAAACGTCAAATGCTCGTCTATGGAGTGGAGTTGAGCAATTCCAAAGCATCAAAGTGGACCTTTGGACTCTATTTAGTGTTCTTAGAAGTCTAGCATGCTAGTTTAGCTTTCGTGCAATGTTTCGTAAGCTAAAGATGCCAATAGACCAAGCTATGATTCAAATTGCACAAAAACGTCAAATGCTCGTCTATGGAGGGAGTTGAGCAATTCCAAAGCATCAAAGTGGACCTTTGCACTCTATTTAGATGTTCTTAGAAGTCTAGCATGCTAGTTTAGCTTTCGTGCAATGTTTCGTAAGCTAAAGATGCCAATAGACCAAGTTATGATTCAAATTGCACAAAAACGTCAAATGCTCGTCTATGGAGGGAGTTGAGCAATTCCAAAGCATCAAAGTGGACCTTTGCACTCTATTTAGTGTTCTTAGAAGTCTAGCATGCTAGTTTAGCTTTCGTGCAATGTTTCGTAAGCTAAAGATGCCAATAGACCAAGTTATGATTTCAAATTGCACAAAAACGTCAAATGCTCGTCTATGGAGTGGAGTTGAGCAATTCCAAAGCATCAAAGTGGACCTTTGGACTCTATTTAGTGTTCTTAGAAGTCTAGTATGCTAGTTTTGCTTTCGTGCAATGTTTCGTAAGCTAAAGATGCCAATAGACCAATCTATGATTCAAATTGCACAAAAACGTCAAATGCTCGTCTATGGAGGGAGTGGAGCATTTCCAATGCATCAAAGTGAACCTTTGCACTCTAGTTAGTGTTCTTAGAAGTCTAGCATGCTAGTTTAGCTTTCGTGCAATGTTTCGAAAACTAAAGATGCCAATAGACCAAGCGATGATTCAAATTGCTCAAAAACGTCAAATGCTCGTCTATGGAGGGAGTTGAGCAATTCCAAAGCATCAAAGTGGACCTTTGCACTCTATTTAGTGTTCTTAGAAGTCTAGTATGCTAGTTTTGCTTTCGTGCAATATTTCGTAAGCTAAAGATGCCAATAGACCAATCTATGATTCAAATTGCACAAAAACGTCAAATGCTCGTCTATGGAGTGGAGTTGAGCAATTCCAAAGCATCAAAGTGGACCTTTGGACTCTATTTAGTGTTCTTAGAAGTCTAGTATGCTAGTTTTGCTTTCGTGCAATATTTCGTAAGCTAAAGATGCCAATAGACCAATCTATGATTCAAATTGCACAAAAACGTCAAATGCTCGTCTATAGTGGGAGTGGAGCATTTCCAAAGCATCAAAGTGGACTTTTGCACTCTATTTAGAGTTCCTAGAAGTCTAGCATGCTAATTTAGCTTTCGTGCAATGTTTCGTAAGCTAAAGAGGCCAATAGACCAAGTTATGTTTCAAATTGCACAAAAACGCCAAATGCTCGTCTATGGAGTGGGTTGAGCAACTCCAAAGCATCAAAGTGGACCTTTGGACTCTATTTAGTGTTCTTAGAAGTCTAGCATGCTAGTTTAGCTTTCGTGCAATGTTTCGTAAGCTAAAGATGCCAATAGACCAAGCTATGATTCAAATTTCACAAAAACGCCAAATGCTCCAAATGCTCGTCTATGGAGGGAGTTGAGCAATTCCAAAGCATCAAAGTGGACCTTTGCACTCTATTTAGATGTTCTTAGAAGTCTAGCATGCTAGTTTAGCTTTCGTGCAATGTTTCGTAAGCTAAAGAGGCCAATAGACCAAGCTATGATTTCAAATTGCACAAAAACGTCAAATGCTCGTCTATGGAGTGGAGTTGAGCAATTCCAAAGCATCAAAGTGGACCTTTGGACTCTATTTAGTGTTCTTAGAAGTCTAGCATGTTAATTTAGCTTTCGTGCAATGTTTCGTAAGCTAAAGATGCCAATAGACCAAGCTATGATTGAAATTGCACAAAAACGTAAAATGCTCGTCTATGGAGGGAGTTGAGCAATTCCAAAGCATCAAAGTGGACCTTTGCACTCTATTTAGAGTTCCTTAGAAGTCTAGCATGCTAGTTTAGCTTTCGTGCAATGTTTCGTAAGCTAAAGAGGCCAATAGACGAAGTTGTGTTTCAAATTGCACAAAAACGTCAAATGCTCGTCTATGGAGTGGGTTGAGCAATTCCAAAGCATCAAAGTGGACCTTTGGACTCTATTTAGTGTTCTTAGAAGTCTAGCATGCTAGTTTAGCTTTCGTGCAATGTTTCGTAAGCTAAAGATGCCAATAGACCAAGCTTATGATTCAAATTGCACAAAAACGTCAAATGCTCGTCTATGGAGGGAGTTGAGCAATTCCAAAGCATCAAAGTGGACCTTTGCACTCTATTTAGATGTTCTTAGAAGTCTAGCATGCTAGTTTAGCTTTCGTGCAATGTTTCGTAAGCTAAAGATGCCAATAGACCAAGTTATGTTTCAAATTGCACAAAAACGTCAAATGCTCGTCTATGGAGTGGGTTGAGCAATTCCAAAGCATCAAAGTGGACCTTTGGACTCTATTTAGTGTTCTTAGAAGTCTAGCATGCTAGTTTAGCTTTCGTGCAATGTTTCGTAAGCTAAAGATGCCAATAGACCAAGCTATGATTCAAATTGCACAAAAACGCCAAATGCTCGTGTATGGAGGGAGTTGAGCAATTCCAAAGCATCAAAGTGGACCTTTGCACTCTATTTAGAGTTCCTAGAAGTCTAGCATGCTAATTTAGCTTTCGTGCAATGTTTCGTAAGCTAAAGAGGCCAATAGACCAAGTTATGTTTCAAATTGCACAAAAACGTCAAATGCTCGTCTATGGAGTGGGTTGAGCAATTCCAAAGCATCAAAGTGGACCTTTGGACTCTATTTAGTGTTCTTAGAAGTCTAGCATGCTAGTTTAGCTTTCGTGCAATGTTTCGTAAGCTAAAGATGCCAATAGACCAAGCTATGATTCAAATTGCACAAAAACGCCAAATGCTCGTGTATGGAGGGAGTTGAGCAATTCCAAAGCATCAAAGTGGACCTTTGCACTCTATTTAGATGTTCCTAGAAGTCTAGCATGCTAATTTAGCTTTCGTGCAATGTTTCGTAAGCTAAAGATGCCAATAGACCAAGCTATGATTTCAAATTGCACAAAAACGTCAAATGCTCGTCTATGGAGTGGGTTGAGCAATTCCAAAGCATCAAAGTGGACCTTTGTACTCTATTTAGAGTTCTTAGAAGTCTAGCATGCTAGTTTAGCTTTCGTGCAACGTTTCGTAAGCTAAGGATGCCAATAGACCAAGTTATGATTCAAATTGCACGAAAACGTCAAAAGCTCGTCTATGGAGGGAGTTGAGCAATTCCAAAGCATCAAAGTGGACCTTTGGACTCTATTTAGATGTTCTTAGTAGTCTAGCATACTTTTTTTAGTTTTCATGCAACGTTTCGTACGGTAAAGATGACAATAGACCAAGTTATGTTTCAAATTGCACAAAAACGTCAAATGCTCGTCTATGGAGTGGGTTGAGCAATTCCAAAGCATCAAAGTGGACCTTTGGACTCTATTTAGTGTTCTTAGAAGTCTAGCATGCTAGTTTAGCTTTCGTGCAATGTTTCGTAAGCTAAAGATGCCAATAGACCAAGCTATGATTCAAATTGCACAAAAACGCCAAATGCTCGTCTATGGAGGGAGTTGAGCAATTCCAAAGCATCAAAGTGGACCTTTGCACTCTATTTAGAGTTCCTAGAAGTCTAGCATGCTAATTTAGCTTTCGTGCAATGTTTCGTAAGCTAAAGAGGCCAATAGACCAAGCTTATGATTTCAAATTGCACAAAAACGTCAAATGCTCGTCTATGGAGTGGGTTGAGCAATTCCAAAGCATCAAAGTGGACCTTTGGACTCTATTTAGTGTTCTTAGAAGTCTAGCATGCTAGTTTAGCTTTCGTGCAATGTTTCGTAAGCTAAAGATGCCAATAGACCAAGCTATGATTCAAATTGCACAAAACGTCAAATGCTCGTCTATGGAGGGAGTTGAGCAATTCCAAAGCATCAAAGTGGACCTTTGGACTCTATTTAGAGTTCTTAGAAGTCTAGCCTGCTAGTTTAGCTTTCGTGCAACGTTTCGTAAGCTAAGGATGCCAATAGACCAAGTTATGATTCAAATTGCACGAAAACATCAAAAGCTCGTCTATGGAGGGAGTTGAGCAATTCCAAAGCATGAAAGTGGACCTCTGGACTCTATTTAGTGTTCTTAGAAGTCTAGCATGCTAGTTTAGCTTTCGTGCAATGTTTCGTAAGCTAAAGATGCCAATAGACCAAGCTATGATTCAAATTGCACAAAAACGCCAAATGCTCGTCTATGGAGGGAGTTGAGCAATTCCAAAGCATCAAAGTGGACCTTTGCACTCTATTTAGAGTTCCTAGAAGTCTAGCATGCTAATTTAGCTTTCGTGCAATGTTTCGTAAGCTAAAGAGGCCAATAGACCAAGTTATGTTTCAAATTGCACAAAAACGTCAAATGCTCGTCTATGGAGGGAGTTGAGCAATTCCAAAGCATCAAAGTGGACCTTTGCACTCTATTTAGTGTTCTTAGAAGTCTAGTATGCTAGTTTTGCTTTCGTGCAATGTTTCGTAAGCTAAAGATGCCAATAGACCAATCTATGATTCAAATTGCACAAAAACGTCAAATGCTCGTCTATGGAGGGAGTTGAGCAATTCCAAAGCATCAAAGTGGACCTTTGCACTCTAGTTAGTGTTCTTAGAAGTCTAGCATGCTAGTTTAGCTTTCGTGCAATGTTTCGTAAGCTAAAGATGCCAATAGACCAAGCTATGATTTCAAATTGCACAAAAACGTCAAATGCTCGTCTATGGAGGGAGTTGAGCAATTCCAAAGCATCAAAGTGGACCTTTGCACTCTATTTAGAGTTCTTAGAAGTCTAGCATGCTAGTTTAGCTTTCGTGCAATGTTTCGTAAGCTAAAGATGCCAATAGACCAAGTTATGATTCAAATTGCACAAAAACGTCAAATGCTCGTCTATGGAGGGAGTTGAGCAATTCCAAAGCATCAAAGTGGACCTTTGGACTCTATTTAGTGTTCTTAGAAGTCTAGCATGCTAGTTTAGCTTTCGTGCAATGTTTCGTAAGCTAAAGATGCCAATAGACCAAGCTTATGATTTCAAATTGCACAAAAACGTCAAATGCTCGTCTATGGAGGGAGTTGAGCAATTCCAAAGCATCAAAGTGGACCTTTGCACTCTATTTAGTGTTCTTAGAAGTCTAGCATGCTAGTTTAGCTTTCGTGCAATGTTTCGTAAGCTAAAGATGCCAATAGACCAAGCTATGATTCAAATTGCACAAAAACGTCAAATGCTCGTCTATGGAGGGAGTTGAGCAATTCGAAAGCATCAAAGTGGACCTTTGCACTCTATTTAGTGTTCTTAGAAGTCTAGCATGCTAGTTTAGCTTTCGTGCAATGTTTCGTAAGCTAAAGATGCCAATAGACCAAGTTATGATTCAAATTGCACTAAAACGTCAAAAGCTCGTCTATGGAGGGAGTTGAGCAATTCCAAAGCATCAAAGTGGACCTTTGCGCTCTATTTAGAGTTCCTAGAAGTCGAGCATGCTAATTTAGCTTTCGTGCAATGTTTCGTAAGCTAAAGATGCCAATAGACCAAGTAATGTTTCAAATTGCACAAAAACATCAAATGCTCGTCTATGGAGGGAGTTGAGCTACTCCAAAGCATCAAAGTGGACCTTTGCGCTCTATTTAGAGTTCTTAGAAGTCTAGCATGCTAGTTTAGCTTTCGTGCAATGTTTCGTAAGCTAAGATGCCAATAGACCAAGTTATGATTCAAATTGCACGAAAACGTCAAATGCTCGTCTATGGAGGGAGTTGAGCAATTCCAAAGCATCAAAGTGGAGCTTTGTACTCTATTTAGATGTTCTTAGTAGTCTAGCATGCTAGTTTAGCTTTCATGCAACGTTTCGTAAGCTAAAGATGCCAATAGACCAAGTTATGTTTCAAATTGCAGAAAAACGTCAAATGCTCGTCTATGGAGTGGGTTGAGCAATTCCAAAGCATCAAAGTGGACCTTTGGACTCTATTTAGTGTTCTTAGAAGTCTAGCATGCTAGTTTAGCTTTCGTGCAATGTTTCGTAAGCTAAAGATGCCAATAGACCAAGCTATGATTCAAATTGCACAAAAACGCCAAATGCTCGTCCATGAAGGGAGTGGAGCATTTCCAATGGATCATAGTGGACCTTTGCACTCTATTTAGATGTTCCTTAGAAGTCTAGCATGCTAAGTTTAGCTTTCGTGCAATGTTTCGTAAGCTAAAGAGGCCAATAGACCAAGCTATGATTCAAATTGCACAAAAACGTCAAATGCTCGTCTATGGAGGGAGTTGAGCAATTCCAAAGCATCAAAGTGGAACCTTTGCACTCTATTTAGTGTTCTTAGAAGTCTAGCATGCTAGTTTAGCTTTCGTGCAACGTTTCGTAAGCTAAGGATGCCAATAGACCAAGTTATGATTCAAATTGCACGAAAACGTCAAAAGCTCGTCTATGGAGGGAGTTGAGCAATTCCAAAGCATCAAAGTGGACCTTTGCACTCTATTTAGTGTTCTTAGAAGTCTAGCATGCTAGTTTAGCTTTCGTGCAATGTTTCGTAAGCTAAAGATGCCAATAGACCAAGCTATGATTCAAATTGCACAAAAACGTCAAATGCTCGTCTATGGAGGGAGTTGAGCAATTCCAAAGCATCAAAGTGGACCTTTGCACTCTATTTAGAGTTCCTAGAAGTCTAGCATGCTAATTTAGCTTTCGTGCAATGTTTCGTAAGCTAAAGATGCCAATAGACCAAGTTATGTTTCAAATTGCACAAAAACGTCAAATGCTCGTCTATGGAGGGAGTTGAGCAATTCCAAAGCATCAAAGTGGACCTTTGCACTCTATTTAGAGTTCCTAGAAGTCTAGCATGCTAATTTAGCTTTCGTGCAATGTTTCGTAAGCTAAAGAGGCCAATAGACCAAGTTATGATTCAAATTGCACAAAAACGTCAAATGCTCGTCTATGGAGGGAGTTGAGCAATTCCAAAGCATCAAAGTGGACCTTTGCACTCTATTTAGTGTTCTTAGAAGTCTAGCATGCTAGTTTAGCTTTCGTGCAATGTTTCGTAAGCTAAAGATGCCAATAGACCAAGCTATGATTCAAATTGCACAAAAACGTCAAATGCTCGTCTATGGAGGGAGTTGAGCAATTCCAAAGCATCAAAGTGGACCTTTGGACTCTATTTAGTGTTATTAGAAGACTATCATTCTAGTTTAGCTTTCGTGCAATGTTTCGTAAGCTAAAATGCCAATAGACCAAGCTATGATTCAAATTGCACAAAAACGTCAAATGCTCGTCTATGGAGGGAGTTGAGCAATTCCAAAGCATCAAAGTGGACCTTTGCACTCTATTTAGATGTTCTTAGAAGTCTAGCATGCTAGTTTAGCTTTCGTGCAATGTTTCGTAAGCTAAAGATGCCAATAGACCAAGCTATGATTTCAAATTGCACAAAAACGTCAAATGCTCGTCTATGGAGGGAGTTGAGCAATTCCAAAGCATCAAAGTGGACCTTTGGACTCTATTTAGTGTTCTTAGAAGTCTAGCATGCTAGTTTAGCTTTCGTGCAATGTTTCGTAAGCTAAGATGCCAATAGACCAAGTTATGATTCAAATTGCACGAAAACGTCAAATGCTCGTCTATGGAGGGAGTTGAGCAATTCCAAAGCATCAAAGTGGACCTTTGCACTCTATTTAGTGTTCTTAGAAGTCTAGCATGCTAGTTTAGCTTTCGTGCAACTGTTTCGTAAGCTAAAGATGCCAATAGACCAAGTTATGTTTCAAATTGCACAAAAACGTCAAATGCTCGTCTATGGAGTGGGTTGAGCAATTCCAAAGCATCAAAGTGGACCTTTGGACTCTATTTAGTGTTCTTAGAAGTCTAGCATGCTAGTTTAGCTTTCGTGCAATGTTTCGTAAGCTAAAGATGCCAATAGACCAAGCTATGATTCAAATTGCACAAAAACGCCAAATGCTCGTCTATGGAGGGAGTTGAGCAATTCCAAAGCATCAAAGTGGACCTTTGCACTCTATTTAGATGTTCCTTAGAAGTCTAGCATGCTAAGTTTAGCTTTCGTGCAATGTTTCGTAAGCTAAAGAGGCCAATAGACCACGCTATGATTCAAATTGAACAAAAACGTCAAATGCTCGTCTATGGAGGGAGTTGAGCAATTCCAAAGCATCAAAGTGGACCTTTGGACTCTATTTAGTGTTCTTAGAAGTCTAGCATGCTAGTTTAGCTTTCGTGCAACTGTTTCGTAAGCTAAAGATGCCAATAGACCAAGTTATGATTCAAATTGCACGAAAACGTCAAATGCTCGTCTATGGAGGGAGTTGAGCAATTCCAAAGCATCAAAGTGGACCTTTGTACTCTATTTAGTGTTCTTAGAAGTCTAGCATGCTAGTTTAGCTTTCGTGCAATGTTTCGTAAGCTAAAGATGCCAATAGACCAAGCTATGATTCAAATTGCACAAAAACGTCAAATGCTCGTCTATGGAGGGAGTTGAGCAATTCGAAAGCGTCAAAGTGGACCTTTGCACTCTATTTAGATGTTCCTAGAAGTCTAGCATGCTAGTTTAGCTTTCGTGCAATGTTTCGTAAGCTAAAGATGCCAATAGACCAAGCTATGATTTCAAATTGCACAAAAACGTCAAATGCTCGTCTATGGAGGGAGTTGAGCAATTCCAAAGCATCAAAGTGGACCTTTGCACTCTATTTAGAGTTCCTAGAAGTCTAGCATGCTAATTTAGCTTTCGTGCAATGTTTCGTAAGCTAAAGAGGCCAATAGACCAAGCTATGATTCAAATTGCACAAAAACGTCAAATGCTCGTCTATGGAGGGAGTTGAGCAATTCCAAAGCATCAAAGTGGACCTTTGGACTCTATTTAGTGTTCTTAGAAGTCTAGCATGCTAGTTTAGCTTTCGTGCAATGTTTCGTAAGCTAAAGATGCCAATAGACCAAGCTATGATTCAAATTGCTCAAAAACGCCAAATGCTCGTCTATGGAGGGAGTTGAGCAATTCCAAAGCATCAAAGTGGACCTTTGCACTCTATTTAGTGTTCTTAGAAGTCTAGCATGCTAGTTTTGCTTTCGTGCAATGTTTCGTAAGCTAAAGATGCCAATAGACCAAGCTATGATTCAAATTGCACAAAAACGTAAAATGCTCGTCTATGGAGGGAGTTGAGCAATTCCAAAGCATCAAAGTGGACCTTTGCACTCTATTTAGATGTTCCTTAGAAGTCTAGCATGCTAATTTAGCTTTCGTGCAATGTTTCGTAAGCTAAAGAGGCCAATAGACCAAGCTATGATTTCAAATTGCACAAAAACGTCAAATGCTCGTCTATGGAGTGGAGTTGAGCAATTCCAAAGCATCAAAGTGGACCTTTGGACTCTATTTAGTGTTCTTAGAAGTCTAGCATGCTAGTTTAGCTTTCGTGCAATGTTTCGTAAGCTAAGATGCCAATAGACCAAGTTATGATTCAAATTGCACGAAAACGTCAAATGCTCGTCTATGGAGGGAGTTGAGCAATTCCAAAGCATCAAAGTGGACATTTGTACTCTATTTAGATGTTCTTAGTAAGTCTAGCATGCTTAGTTTAGCTTTCAGTGCAACGTTTCGTAAGCTAAAGATGACAATAGACCAAGTTATGTTTCAAATTGCACAAAAACGTCAAATGCTCGTCTATGGAGTGGGTTGAGCAATTCCAAAGCATCAAAGTGGACCTTTGGACTCTATTTAGTGTTCTTAGAAGTCTAGCATGCTAGTTTAGCTTTCGTGCAATGTTTCGTAAGCTAAAGATGCCAATAGACCAAGCTATGATTCAAATTGCACAAAAACGCCAAATGCTCGTCTATGGAGGGAGTTGAGCAATTCCAAAGCATCAAAGTGGACCTTTGCACTCTATTTAGAGTTCCTAGAAGTCTAGCATGCTAATTTAGCTTTCGTGCAATGTTTCGTAAGCTAAAGAGGCCAATAGACCAAGCTATGATTCAAATTGCACAAAAACGTCAAATGCTCGTCTATGGAGGGAGTTGAGCAATTCCAAAGCATCAAAGTGGACCTTTGGACTCTATTTAGATGTTCTTAGAAGTCTAGCATGCTAGTTTAGCTTTCGTGCAATGTTTCGTAAGCTAAGATGCCAATAGACCAAGCTTATGATTCAAATTGCACAAAAACGTCAAATGCTCGTCTATGGAGGGAGTTGAGCAATTCCAAAGCATCAAAGTGGACCTTTGCACTCTATTTAGTGTTCTTAGAAGTCTAGCATGCTAGTTTAGCTTTCGTGCAATGTTTCGTAAGCTAAAGATGCCAATAGACCAAGCTATGATTCAAATTGCACAAAAACGTCAAATGCTCGTCTATGGAGTGGAGTTGAGCAATTCCAAAGCATCAAAGTGGACCTTTGGACTCTATTTAGTGTTCTTAGAAGTCTAGCATGCTAGTTTAGCTTTCGTGCAATGTTTCGTAAGCTAAAGATGCCAATAGACCAAGCTATGATTCAAATTGCACAAAAACGTCCAAATGCTCGTCTATGGAGGGAGTTGAGCAATTCCAAAGCATCAAAGTGGACCTTTGCACTCTATTTAGAGTTCTAGAAGTCTAGCATGCTAGTTTAGCTTTCGTGCAATGTTTCGTAAGCTAAAGTGGCCAACAAAACAAGTTATGATTCAAATTGCACAAAAACGTCAAATGCTCGTCTATGGAGGGAGTTGAGCAATTCCAACGCATCAAAGTGTACCTTTGTACTCTATTTAGTGTTCTTAGAAGTCTAGCATGCTTGTTTAGCTTTCGTGCAACGTTTCGTAAGGTAAAGATGCCAATAGACCAAGCTATGATTCAAATTGCACAAAAACGTCAAATGCTCGTCTATGGAGGGAGTTGAGCAATTCCAAAATATCAAAGTGGACCTTTGCACTCCATTTAGTGTTCTTAGAAGTCTAGCATGCTAGTTTAGCTTTCGTGCAATGTTTCGTAAGCTAAAGATGCCAATAGACCAAGCTATGATTCAAATTGCACGAAAACGTCAAATGCTCGTCTATGGAGGGAGTTGAGCAATTCCAAAACATCAAAGTGGACCTTTGCACTCTATTTAGATGTTCCTTAGAAGTCTAGCATGCTAATTTAGCTTTCGTGCAATGTTTCGTAAGCTAAAGAGGCCAATAGACCAAGCTATGATTTCAAATTGCACAAAAACGTCAAATGCTCGTCTATGGAGGGAGTTGAGCAATTCGAAAGCATCAAAGTGGACCTTTGGACTCTATTTAGTGTTCTTAGAAGTCTAGCATGCTAGTTTAGCTTTCGTGCAATGTTTCGTAAGCTAAGATGCCAATAGACCGAGCTATAATTCAAATTGCACGAAAACGTCAAATGCTCGTCTATGGAGGGAGTTGAGCAATTCCAAAGCATCAAAGTGGACCTTTGCACTCTATTTAGAGTTCCTAGAAGTCTAGCATGCTAATTTAGCTTTCGTGCAATGTTTCGTAAGCTAAAGAGGCCAATAGACCAAGGTATGTTTCAAATTGCACAAAAACGTCAAATGCTCGTCTATGGAGTGGGTTGAGCAATTCCAAAGCATCAAAGTGGACCTTTGGACTCTATTTAGTGTTCTTAGAAGTCTAGCATGCTAGTTTAGCTTTCGTGCAATGTTTCGTAAGCTAAAGATGCCAATAGACCAAGCTATGATTCAAATTGCACAAAAACGCCAAATGCTCGTCTATGGAGGGAGTTGAGCAATTCCAAAGCATCAAAGTGGACCTTTGCACTCTATTTAGTGTTCTTAGAAGTCTAGCATGCTAGTTTAGCTTTCGTGCAATGTTTCGTAAGCTAAAGAGGCCAATAGACCAAGCTATGATTCAAATTGCACAAAAACGTCAAATGCTCGTCTATGGAGGGAGTTGAGCAATTCCAAAGCATCAAAGTGGAACTTTGTACTCTATTTAGAGTTCTTAGAAGTCTAGCATGCTAGTTTAGCTTTCGTGCAACGTTTTGTAAGCTAAGGATGCCAATAGACCAAGTTATGATTCAAATTGCACGAAAACGTCAAAAGCTCGTCTATGGAGGGAGTTGAGCAATTCCAAAGCATCAAAGTGGACCTTTGTACTCTATTTAGTGTTCTTAGAAGTCTAGCATGCTAGTTTTGCTTTCGTGCAATGTTTCGTAAGCTAAAGATGCCAATAGACCAAGCTATGATTCAAATTGCACAAAAACGTCAAATGCTCGTCTATGGAGGGAGTTGAGCAATTCCAAAGCATCAAAGTGGACCTTTGCACTCTATTTAGAGTTCCTAGAAGTCTAGCATGCTAAGTTTAGCTTTCGTGCAATGTTTCGTAAGCTAAAGATGCCAATAGACCAAGTTATGTTTCAAATTGCACAAAAATGTCAAATGCTCGTCTATGGATGGAGTTGAGCAATTCCAAAGCATCAAAGTGGACCTTTGCACTCTATTTAGAGTTCCTAGAAGTCTAGCATGCTAATTTAGCTTTCGTGCAATGTTTCGTAAGCTAAAGAGGCCAATAGACCAAGTTATGTTTCAAATTGCACAAAAACGTCAAATGCTCGTCTATGGAGCGGGTTGAGCAATTCCAAAGCATCAAAGTGGACCTTTGGCCTCTATTTAGTGTTCTTAGAAGTCTAGCATGCTATTTTAGCTTTCGTGCAATGTTTCGTAAGCTAAAGAGGCCAATAGACCAAGCTATGATTCAAATTGCACAAAAAGGCCAAATGCTCATCTCTGGAGGGAGTTGAGCAATTCCAAAGCATCAAAGTCGACCTTTGCACTCTATTTAGTGTTCTTAGAGTTTTTAGAAGTCTAGCGTGCTAGTTTAGCATTCGTGCAACGTTTCGTAAGCTAAGGATGCCAATAGACCAAGTTATGATTCAAATTGCACGAAAACGTCAAAAGCTCTTCTATGGAGGGAGTTGAGCAATTCCAAAGCATCAAAGTGGAGATTTGTACTCTATTTAGTGTTCTTGGAAGTCTAGCATGCTAGTTTTGCTTTCGTGCAATGTTTCATAAGCTAAAGAGGCCAATAGACCGAGCTATAATTCAAATTACACGAAAACGTCAAATGCTCGTCTATGGAGGGAGTTGAGCAATTCCAAAGCATCAAAGTGGACCTTTGAACTCTATTTAGAGTTCTTAGAAGTCTAGCATGCTAGTTTAGCTTTCGTGCAACGTTTCGTAAGCTAAGGATGCCAATAGACCAAGTTATGATTCAAATTGCACGAAAACGTCAAAAGCTCGTCTATGGAGGGAGTTGAGCAATTCCAAAGCATCAAAGTGGACATTTGTACTCTATTTAGTGTTCTTAGTAGTCTAGCATGCTAGTTTAGCTTTCAGTGCAACTGTTTCGTAAGCTAAAGATGACAATAGACCAAGTTATGTTTCAAATTGCACAAAAACGTCAAATGCTCGTCTATGGAGTGGGTTGAGCAATTCCAAAGCATCAAAGTGGACCTTTGGACTCTATTTAGTGTTCTTAGAAGTCTAGCATGCTAGTTTAGCTTTCGTGCAATGTTTCGTAAGCTAAAGATGCCAATAGACCAAGCTATGATTCAAATTGCACAAAAACGCCAAATGCTCGTGTATGGAGGGAGTTGAGCAATTCCAAAGCATCAAAGTGGACCTTTGCACTCTATTTAGAGTTCCTAGAAGTCTAGCATGCTAATTTAGCTTTCGTGCAATGTTTCGTAAGCTAAAGAGGCCAATAGACCAAGTTATGTTTCAAATTGCACAAAAACGTCAAATGCTCGTCTATGGAGTGGGTTGAGCAATTCCAAAGCATCAAAGTGGACCTTTGGCTCTATTTAGTGTTCTTAGAAGTCTAGCATGCTAGTTTAGCTTTCGTGCAATGTTTCGTAAGCTAAAGATGCCAATAGACCAAGCTATGATTCAAATTGCTCAAAAACGTCAAATGCTCGTCTATGGAGGGAGTTGAGCAATTCCAAAGCATCAAAGTGGACCTTTGCACTCTATTTAGTGTTCTTAGAAGTCTAGCATGCTAGTTTAGCTTTCGTGCAATGTTTCGTAAGCTAAAGAGGCCAATAGACCAAGCTATGATTCAAATTGCACAAAAACGTCAAATGCTCGTCTATGGAGGGAGTTGAGCAATTCCAAAGCATCAAAGTGGACCTTTGCACTCTATTTAGTGTTCTTAGAAGTCTAGCATGCTAGTTTAGCTTTCGTGCAATGCTTCGTAAGCTAAAGATGCCAATAGACCAAGCTATGATTCAAATTGCACAAAACGTCAAATGCTCGTCTATGGAGGGAGTTGAGCAATTCCAAAGCATCAAAGTGGACCTTTGCACTCTATTTAGATGTTCCTTAGAAGTCTAGCATGCTAGTTTAGCTTTCGTGCAATGTTTCGTAAGCTAAAGAGGCCAATAGACCAAGCTATGATTTCAAATTGCACAAAAACGTCAAATGCTCGTCTATGGAGTGGAGTTGAGCAATTCCAAAGCATCAAAGTGGACCTTTGGACTCTATTTAGTGTTCTTAGAAGTCTAGCATGCTAGTTTAGCTTTCGTGCAATGTTTCGTAAGCTAAGATGCCAATAGACCAAGTTATGATTCAAATTGCACAAAAACGTCAAATGCTCGTCTATGGAGGGAGTTGAGCAATTCCAAAGCATCAAAGTGGACCTTTGTACTCTATTTAGTGTTCTTAGAAGTCTAGCATGCTAGTTTAGCTTTCGTGCAACTGTTTCGTAAGCTAAAGATGCCAATAGACCAAGTTATGTTTCAAATTGCACAAAAACGTCAAATGCTCGTCTATGGAGTGGGTTGAGCAATTCCAAAGCATCAAAGTGGACCTTTGGACTCTATTTAGTGTTCTTAGAAGTCTAGCATGCTAGCTTAGCTTTCGTGCAATGTTTCATAAGCTAAAGATGCCAATAGACCAAGCTATGATTCAAATTGCACAAAAACGCCAAATGCTCGTCTATGGAGGGAGTTGAGCAATTCCAAAGCATCAAAGTGGACCTTTGCACTCTATTTAGATGTTCTTAGAAGTCTAGCATGCTAAGTTTAGCTTTCGTGCAATGTTTCGTAAGCTAAAGAGGCCAATAGACCAAGCTATGATTTCAAATTGCACAAAAACGTCAAATGCTCGTCTATGGAGTGGAGTTGAGCAATTCCAAAGCATCAAAGTGGACCTTTGTACTCTATTTAGTGTTCTTAGAAGTCTAGCATGCTAGTTTAGCTTTCGTGCAATGTTTCGTAAGCTAAAGATGCCAATAGACCAAGCTATGATTCAAATTGCACAAAAACGTCAAATGCTCGTCTATGGAGGGAGTTGAGCAATTCCAAAGCATCAAAGTGGACCTTTGCACTCTATTTAGAGTTCCTAGAAGTCTAGCATGCTAATTTAGCTTTCGTGCAATGTTTCGTAAGCTAAAGAGGCCAATAGACCAAGCTATGATTTCAAATTGCACAAAAACGTCAAATGCTCGCCTATGGAGGGAGTTGAGCAATTCCAAAGCATCAAAGTGGACCTTTGGACTCTATTTAGTGTTCTTAGAAGTCTAGCATGCTAGTTTAGCTTTCGTGCAATGTTTCGTAAGCTAAAGATGCCAATAGACCAAGCTATGATTCAAATTGCACGAAAACGTCAAATGCTCGTCTATGGAGGGAGTTGAGCAATTCCAAAGCATCAAAGTGGACATTTGTACTCTATTTAGTGTTCTTAGTAAGTCTAGCATGCTAGTTTAGCTTTCAGTGCAACTGTTTCGTAAGCTAAAGATGCCAATAGACCAAGTTATGTTTCAAATTGCACAAAAACGTCAAATGCTCGTCTATGGAGTGGGTTGAGCAATTCCAAAGCATCAAAGTGGAGATTTGTACTCTATTTAGTGTTCTTGGAAGTCTAGCATGCTAGTTTTGCTTTCGTGCAATGTTTCATAAGCTAAAGAGGCCAATAGACCGAGCTATAATTCAAATTACACGAAAACGTCAAATGCTCGTCTATGGAGGGAGTTGAGCAATTCCAAAGCATCAAAGTGGAACTTTGTACTCTATTTAGAGTTCTTAGAATTCTAGCATGCTAGTTTAGCTTTCATGCAATGTTTTGTAAGCTAAGGATGCCAATAGACCAAGTTATGATTCAAATTGCACGAAAACGTCAAAAGCTGGTCTATGGAGGGAGTTGAGCAATTCCAAAGCTTCGAAGTGGACATTTGTACTCTATGTAGTGTTCTTAGTAGTCTAGCATGCTTGTTTAGCTTTCATGCAACGTTTCGTACAGTAAAGATGACAATAGACCAAGTTATGTTTCAAATTGCACAAAAACGTCAAATGCTCGTCTATGAAGTGGGTGGAGCAATTCCAACGCATCAAAGTGGACCTTTGGACTCTATTTAGTGTTCTTAGAAGTCTAGCATGCTAGTTTAGCTTTCGTGCAATGTTTCGTAAGCTAAAGATGCCAATAGACCAAGCTATGATTCAAATTGCACAAAAACGCCAAATGCTCGTGTATGGTGGGAGTTGAGCAATTCCAAAGCATCAAAGTGGACCTTTGCACTCTATTTAGAGTTCCTAGAAGTCTAGCATGCTAATTTAGCTTTCGTGCAATGTTTCGTAAGCTAAAGAGGCCAATAGACCAAGTTATGTTTCAAATTGCACAAAAACGTCAAATGCTCGTCTATGGAGTGGGTTGAGCAATTCCAAAGCATCAAAGTGGACCTTTGGACTCTATTTAGTGTTCTTAGAAGTCTAGCATGCTAGTTTTGCTTTCGTGCAATGTTTCGTGAGCTAAAGATGCCAATAGACCAAGCTATGATTCAAATTGCACAAAAACATCGAATGCTCGTCTATGGAGGGAGTTGAGCAATTCCAAAGCATCAAAGTGGACCTTTGCACTCTATTTAGAGTTCCTAGAAGTCTAGCATGCTAATTTAGCTTTCGTGCAATGTTTCGTAAGCTAAAGAGGCCAATAGACCAAGCTATGATTCAAATTGCACAAAAACGTCAAATGCTCGTCTATGGAGGGAGTTGAGCAATTCCAAAGCATCAAAGTGGACCTTTGCACTCTATTTAGAGTTCCTAGAAGTCTAGCATGCTAATTTAGCTTTCGTGCAATGTTTCGTAAGCTAAAGAGGCCAATAGACCAAGTTATGTTTCAAATTGCACAAAAACGTCAAATGCTCGTCTATGGAGTGGGTTGAGCAATTCCAAAGCATCAAAGTGGACCTTTGGACTCTAGTTAGTGTTCTTAGAATTCTAGCATGCTAGTTAGCTTTCGTGCAATGTTTCGTAAGCTAAAGATGCCAATAGACCAAGCTATGATTCAAATTGCACTAAAACGCCAAATTCTCGTCTATGGAGGGAGTTGAGCAATTCCAAAGCATCAAAGTGGACCTTTGCACTCTATTTAGAGTTCCTAGAAGTCTAGCATGCTAATTTAGCTTTCGTGCAATGTTTCGTAAGCTAAAGAGGCCAATAGACCAAGCTATGATTCAAATTGCACAAAAACGTCAAATGCTCGTCTATGGAGGGAGTTGAGCAATTCCAAAGCATCAAAGTGGACCTTTGCACTCTATTTAGTGTTCTTAGAAGTCTAGTATGCTAGTTTTGCTTTCTTGCAATGTTTCGTAAGGCAAAGATGCCAATAGACCAAGCTATGATTCAAATTGCACAAAAACATCAAATGCCCGTCTATGGAGGGAGTTGAGCAATTCCAAAGCATCAAAGTGGACCTTTGCACTCTATTTAGAGTTCCTAGAAGTCTAGCATGCTAATTTAGCTTTCGTGCAATGTTTCGTAAGCTAAAGAGGCCAATAGACCAAGCTATGATTCAAATTGCACAAAAACGTCAAATGCTCGTCTATGGAGGGAGTTGAGCAATTCCAAAGCATCAAAGTGGACCTTTGCACTCTATTTACAGTTCCTAGAAGTCTAGCATGCTAGTTTAGCTTTCGTGCAATGTTTCGTAAGCTAAAGATGCCAATAGACCAAGCTATGATTCAAATTGCACAAAAACGCCAAATGCTCGTCTATGGAGGGAGTTGAGCAATTCCAAAGCATCAAAGTGGACCTTTGCACTCTATTTAGAGTTCCTAGAAGTCTAGCATGCTAATTTAGCTTTCGTGCAATGTTTCGTAAGCTAAAGAGGCCAATAGACCAAGTTATGTTTCAAATTGCACAAAAACGTCAAATGCTCGTCTATGGAGTGGGTTGAGCAATTCCAAAGCATCAAAGTGGACCTTTGGACTCTATTTAGTGTTCTTAGAAGTCTAGCATGCTAGTTTAGCTTTCGTGCAATGTTTCGTAAGCTAAAGATGCCAATAGACCAAGCTATGATTCAAATTGCACAAAAACGCCAAATGCTCGTCTATGGAGGGAGTTGAGCAATTCCAAAGCATCAAAGTGGACCTTTGCACTCTATTTAGAGTTCCTAGAAGTCTAGCATGCTAATTTAGCTTTCGTGCAATGTTTCGTAAGCTAAAGATGCCAATAGACCAAGCTATGATTCAAATTGCACAAAAACGTCAAATGCTCGTCTATGGAGGGAGTTGAGCAATTCCAAAGCATCAAAGTGGACCTTTGCACTCTATTTAGTAGTTCCTAGAAGTCTAGCATGCTAGTTTAGCTTTCGTGCAATGTTTCGTAAGCTAAAGAGGCCAATAGACCAAGCTATGATTCAAATTGCACAAAAACGTCAAATGCTCGTCTATGGAGGGAGTTGAGCAATTCCAAAGCATCAAAGTGGACCTTTGCACTCTATTTAGAGTTCCTAGAAGTCTAGCATGCTAATTTAGCTTTCGTGCAATGTTTCGTAAGCTAAAGAGGCCAATAGACCAAGCTATGATTCAAATTGCACAAAAACGTCAAATGCTCGTCTATGGAGGGAGTTGAGCAATTCCAAAGCATCAAAGTGGACCTTTGGACTCTAGTTAGTGTTCTTAGAATTCTAGGATGCTAGTTAGCTTTCGTGCAATGTTTCGTAAGCTAAAGATGCCAATAGACCAAGCTATGATTCAAATTGCTCAAAAACGCCAAATGCTCGTCTATGGAGGGAGTTGAGCAATTCCAAAGCATCAAAGTGGACCTTTGCACTCTATTTAGAGTTCTTAGATAGTCTAGCATGCTAATTTAGCTTTCGTGCAATGTTTCGTAAGCTAAAGAGGCCAATAGACCAAGTTATGTTTCAAATTGCACAAAAACGTCAAATGCTCGTCTATGGAGTGGGTTGAGCAATTCCAAAGCATCAAAGTGGACCTTTGGACTCTATTTAGTGTTCTTAGAAGTCTAGCATGCTAGTTTAGCTTTCGTGCAATGTTTCGTAAGCTAAATATGCCAATAGACCAAGCTATGATTCAAATTGCACAAAAACGCCAAATGCTCTATGGAGGGAGTTGAGCAATTCCAAAGCATCAAAGTGGACCTTTGCACTCTATTTAGAGTTCCTAGAAGTCTAGCATGCTAATTTAGCTTTCGTGCAATGTTTCGTAAGCTAAAGAGGCCAATAGACCAAGCTATGATTCAAATTGCACAAAAACGTCAAATGCTCGTCTATGGAGGGAGTGGAGCATTTCCAATGGATCAAAGTGAACCTTTGCACTCTAGTTAGTGTTCTTAGAAGTCTAGCATGCTAGTTTAGCTTTCGTGCAATGTTTCGTAAGCTAAAG
Source organism: Tripterygium wilfordii (assembly GCF_013401445.1). Taxonomy (NCBI): domain Eukaryota; kingdom Viridiplantae; phylum Streptophyta; class Magnoliopsida; order Celastrales; family Celastraceae; genus Tripterygium; species Tripterygium wilfordii. The sequence goes on along the minus strand of NW_024056349.1, from coordinate 759 downwards.
ATGCCAATAGACCAAGCTATGATTCAAATTGCACAAAAACGCCAAATGCTCGTCTATGGAGGGAGTTGAGCAATTCCAAAGCATCAAAGTGGACCTTTGCACTCTATTTAGAGTTCCTAGAAGTCTAGCATGCTAATTTAGCTTTCGTGCAATGTTTCGTAAGCTAAAGAGGCCAATAGACCAAGCTATGATTCAAATTGCACAAAAATGTCAAATGCTCGTCTATGGAGGGAGTTGAGCAATTCCAAAGCATCAAAGTGGACCTTTGCAGTCTTTTTAGTGTTCTTAGAAGTCTAGTATGTGAGTTTTGCTTTCTTGCAATGTTTCGTAAGGTAAAGATGCCAATAGACCAAGCTATGATTCAAATTGCACAAAAACATCAAATGCTCGTCTATGGAGGGAGTTGAGCAATTCCAAAGCATCAAAGTGGACCTTTGCACTCTATTTAGAGTTCCTAGAAGTCTAGCATGCAAATTTAGCTTTCGTACAATGTTTCGTAAGCTAAAGAGGCCGATAGACCAAGCTATGATTCAAATTGCACAAAAACGTCAAATGCTCGTCGATGGAGGGAGTTGAGCAATTCCAAAGCATCAAAGTGGACCTTTGCACTCTATTTACAGTTCCTAGAAGTCTAGCATGCTAGTTTAGCTTTCGTCCAATGTTTCGTAAGCTAAATATGCCAATAGACCAAGCTATGATTCAAATTGCACAAAAACGCCAAATGTTCGTCTATGGAGGGAGTTCAGCAATTCCAAAGCA
>NW_024056348.1:0-88803 GCF_013401445.1 Tripterygium wilfordii | reverse complement strand
GTACCCAATTTCTTTTGGGTCCTAGGAGGTTAGCATCAAGAATCTTGGTTCCCTTTGGAACCCACATTTGCTTAACTTTCTTGCCAAACACATATTGAAACTTTGGAAAAACTTGGCATTCAAGTTATGCATATATGCATCATTTGAAGAATGAAATGAAGTGCTAGCATACATAGAGCCTTGTGGAGCTCTAGGAGCCCTAGAATACCTTATGGGTTGCCCTAATTTCTTAGGAAACCCTACGGGTCTCTGGGACCAGAATTGATATCCTTCTTCCAAGGCTGATTTGGCACACCCCTAATGAGAATAGGCCTATGTCTCACGGATTGGACAAATGATACATGTTCATGATGTGATTTCGAAGTACTAGCATGATATCATTCAAAGCATTGTAGTTAGGAGGTGAAAAAATCATTTTCTTTGGAAAACAATCCTCCTTCATGTCATTCAAGGAATGCAAATATCCATGTGATACGAAAGATGTAGAAATATCATGCATATCACATTTCTTCAATTTTACATCATCACCAACATAACCTAAACCCGATTTGTCCAAAGATTGTCTAAGGCATGATAAGAGTGAATCAAGTCTAGAAGATCCCACACTAAACTTCGAGAAAGATTTCTCTAGATCCTCATATCTCAATTTCAAAGCGTCTAATTCATTTTGAACAATAGAGTCATCGTGTGACTCTTGGTTCTCATTAGGCACAATAGCAATCAATTTCAAATCATCATACTCTTCTTGTAAGGTACTAAGTTTAAATTGCAAATCTTCAATCAAAGGTTCATGATCACACTTAGACATGTTATTAGCACACATGGCAGCAAGCATATCGCACTTTTCATCACATTTAGCATTGAGATCATCAATGGTCTTTTCATGCTCTTCTACCTTAGCATTTAAACAATCAATCTCATTTTTCAATTGTTTCTTTTCCTTATGCATTTTCCTATTCTTATCATTCATGTCATTAAGTAAGGAAAGCAAATCATCAATAGACACATCATCATCATCATTATCAAAAGAATTACCTCCTCATCCGGATCGGATGAGTTTCCTTTGGTCATCAAGCAAAATCTAGCAAACTCATCCTCACTTGAAGAGCTTTCGGAGTCCGAATCACTCCAAGTAGCTTTGAAGGCTCTCTTGGATTGCTCCTTGCTCTTATCTTTCTTCTTTGGACACTCATACTTCATGTGCCCCTTCTTGCCACACTCAAAGCATACCTCAAATCTTTGTCTTGCTCCTCATGGTTCCCTTTGGAGTCGCTTTGATCCCCACGACTAGATTTGAAGTTGTCCCTCTTTGAGTGGCCAAAAGGTCTACCACCTTGTTTCTTCTTGTTATCAAGTATCTCTTGAACCTCCTTGTCATTAAGGCTACTTCCTCATCACTCAAATCATCTCCACTATCACCTTTGGAGGCAAAAGGCAATGCTCTTCTTTTTGGTGTCCTCTTTTGAGCTTCTCTTGCCTTCAAGTTTGTCTCATATACCAGAAGTGATCCTACAAGCTCATCCAACTTCAAAATTTTGAGATCTTTAAGCTTCTTGGATGGCAGTCACTTTGGCATCCCATGCTTCCGGAAGACTTCTCAAGTACTTTTGCACTTTTCTTGATTGGAGAATGTCTTCCCTAAAGATTCAAGAGAATTCAGAATTTTGGTTAGTCTAATATCCATATCGGTAAATAGACTCATGTGGAAACATAGTGAACAATTCATATGAATGCATGAGCATGTTAATCTTAGACTCCTTTACTTGATTAGTTCCCTCATGCTTCATCTCTAACCTAGTCCACATATCTTGAGCCGAAATGCATGTAGAAATATGTTTAGCTTCAATTGAATTCAATGCATTAAATAAAATAGACATAGCTTTAGCATTCAAAGAAAATCTTTTTCTTATCATTATCATCCCATTTATCCCTAGGTTTTGAATCTCTTTTTCGACATCACCGATCTTGGTGGTGATGGTAGGGCTCATAAGGTCCATCCTCTATGACATACCACAAATCAATATCAAGAGACATGAAATAAAGTTTCATTCTCATTTTCCAATGGTCATAGTCTTCTCCATTAAAGAATGGAGGTCTACCACTAGATTGACCCTCTAACACATGATCATGTCTACCACTAGTAGATGGCCATCATATAAATCACTAATAATGCACAAGAAAATTACTTCTATATGCAAGGGAACACACGCTTCGATACCACTTGTTGGATCGGATGGCACCACAAGAGGGGGGGTGAATTGTGTCCTTAGTCAATTTTAGACTAGGTCACCTTTTTTTTGTTTCACCCCTAAGCGGAAGCTAAATACCAAATTGAGTACTAGTGTAGATGTATATAAATCAAGCTAGAACAATCAATTCGAGCAAATCACATATAAAATCCTAATATGATTGTATGGTCTCCTAATGGCAGATTTGAGCACAAAGCAATCAAATAAGCTCAAGCAAGTCAAGGACAATTGATATAAGCAAGATAGATAACTTTAAGATCAAGAACCAAGCAAGATGATCAAGTATGTATATGTCACTTGTAAAACAAATGTAATTAGGGCACAAAATCAGATTTGACAATTAATTGAACAAGCTTGACTCTAGCAACCTAAATGATCAATTTCAAGTATGTATGATATGAGAATGCAATGCTAATTGAAATTGCTGGAAAGTAAAAGAGGCAAGAGATTTATAGTGGTTCGGCTTAACCCAAGCCTACTCCACTCCCCAAGTCCCACTTGGGAATTTCAAACACTCCACTATAGCTTGTTCAACCGAGTCAAGCGGAACTCATACAACCAGTGTTTTTGTAGCTCAAACACCAAACTTACACACCGTGTGGTTTATAGCTCACCACACCAAACTCTACACACCGTGTGGTTTGTAGCTCACCACACTAACTTAATCAACAAAATACAAGCTCAAAAATGGCTCTAAGAATAACCGGGTATGAGATAAGTTAGGCTCAAAGGCTGGCTCTTTAGTAGCTAGATATGGAAGTGTTTAGGCTCAATTTATGTTCTGGAAATCAGATTGTTCAAGTAAGAAAATGGCTCTTGAGGAAATGATAAGAATCAAGTAAGAAAGGCTCAAGAGATAACAATAAAGCTTTACTTGGCTAGTGTGTATGATCTCTCTTCAAAATCAAGTATGTAATCAAGGACATGAATGAGTGAAAGAATGAAAGCTTAGAAGATGAAGAACACTAGAGAGAGAGAGTGTAATTTTCGGCCAAGTATATACACCATAGACAAAGAGTTAGTTTTATATAGAAAATTGTGGAGTGTAAAGCTCATGAAATGAGGGCCATTGGATTGATATGAAAGATATGGACCCTTGGATCATTATAGACGTTAGAAGGCTTAGAGAAGTGTGAAAATGATTACAACAAGTCTTTTTTGGTAGGAAGAAATAATGGCTTTTGGATGGATATAGACTTTGGAGGCCACCTTGAAAGATACAACAATTGACTTGAGAAAAGTTTGTCTTTTAGGTGGAGAGTAAATCATGGCTTTTGAATGGATATAGACTTTAGAGGCATCTTGAAAGATACAACAATTGACTTGAGAAAAGTTTTGTCTCTTTAGGTGGAATAAATGATGGCCTTTGGATCAAATGAAGATTCAATTTTCGGCCATAGGATGTAAAGTAGGAGAGATAAGAATAAGGCTTGAATCTTTGGCCATTGGATTAAAATGTGATTTTGATGTAGAGAGAATATGATCCATTGGATGTGGAGTGTCTTGGTGGGAAAGAGAAATGGTTTTGAAATAAAGCTTCCCACACATGTTGAAGAGAAAAACTTGTCATAAGACTTGTTGTACCTCTTGTCTCCTCCTTTCAAATTAACTTTTCCTTCTCTTCTCTTTTTGGCTCCAAGTCTTCTAGTTAAGATGTAACTATGGTTAACTTGTCTTCTTGCCATGTCATCAATGCCATGTCATAATGCCATGTCAACAATGCCATGTCAGCTGCCACGTCACGTCCGTCGATTCTGACTTTGACTAGAAAGTTAATTTTACTTCAATTGATCCCAATTAAGCTCCAAGACATCATTTGGCAAAACTTGACTTATGTTGACCACGAAATTGACTTTCTTAATCATGTTTGACACTGATTAAGCCTTCACTAATGTTGGTCAAGGATGACATTAGGACCACTTTACGTTTTGGTCACCCTACACACAAATCATACTCAAGACATGCTATGTAAACCCTTTTAGGATTTCTTGCAATTAGTCCACGTTAGTTCAATAATCAAATCATCAAATAAGCACAATTGAACTAGTTTAATATAAGTCTTGAATTCCTAAACTAATCAAGTAGCCATATGCACCTAGGTTTCTCAATACAATCAATAGATCAAAGTTCAATCAAAACATGCCGTTGTAATCACTCAAACATATATTCAACACGTTGTACTCTATTTAGTGCTCTTAAAAGTATAACTTGCTAGTTGAGCCTTCGTGACACGTTTCGTAAGGTAAAGACGCGAATAGACCAAGTTATGTTTGATATTGCACAAAAACGTGAAAAGCTCCTCTATGGAGAGATTTGAGCAATTCCAAAGCATCAATGTGGACCGTTGTACTCTATTTAGTGCTCTCAAAAGTCTAACTTGCTAGTTGAGCCTTCGTGCCACGTTTCGTAAGGTAAAGACGCGAATAGACCAAGTTATGTCTCAATTTGCACAAAAACGTGAAGAGCTCCTCTATGGAGAGAGTTGACCAATTCCAAAGCATCAATGTGGACCGTTGTACTCTATTTAGTGCTCTTAAAAGTCTAACTTGCTAGTTGAGCCTTCGTGCCACATTTCGTAAGGTAACGACGCGAATACACCAAGTTATGTCTCAAATTGCACAAAAACCTTAAAAGCTCCTCTATGGAGAGACTCGAGCAATTGCAAAGCATCAATGTGGACCGTTGTACTCTATTTAGTGTTCTTAGAAGTTTTACTTGCTAGTTGAGCCTTCGTGCCACGTTTCGTAAGGTAAAGACGCGAATAGACCAAGTTATGTCTCAAATTGCACAAAAACGTGAAAAGCACCTCTATGGAGAGAGTTGAGCAATTCCAAAGCATCAATGTGGACTGTTGTACTCTATTTAGTGCTCTTAAAAGTCTAACTTGCTAGTTGAGCCTTCGTGCCACGTTTCGTAAGGTAAGGAGGCGAATAGACCAAGTTATGTCTCAAATTGCTTGAAAACGTGAATAGCTCCTCTATTGAGAGAGTTGAGCAATTCCAAAGCATCATTGTGGGCCGTTGTACTCCATTTAGTGGTCTTAGATGTCTAACTTGCTAGTTGAGCCTTTGTGCCACGTTTCGTAAGGTAAAGACGCGAATAGACCAAGTTATGTCTCAAATTGCACAAAAAGGTGAAAAGCTCCTCTATGGAGAGAGTTGAGCAATTCCAAAGCATCAATGTGGACCGTTGTACTCTATTTAGTGCTCTTAAAAGTCTAACTTGCTAGTTGAGCCTTCGTGACACGTTTCGTAAGGTAAAGATGCGAATAGACCAAGTTATGTCTCAAATTGCGCAAAAACGTGAAAAGCACCTCTATGGAGAGAGTTGAGCAATTCCAAAGCATCAATGTGGACCGTTGTACTCTATTTAGTGCTCTTAAAAGTCTAACTTGCTAGTTGAGCCCTCGTGCCACGTTTCGTAAGGTAAAGACGCGAAATAGACCAAGTTATGTCTCAAATTGCACAAAAACGTGAAAAGCTCCTCTATGGAGAGAGTTGAGCAATTCCAAAGCATCAATGTGGACCGTTGTACTCTATTTAGTACTCTTAAAAGTCTAACTTGCTAGTTGAGCCTTCGTGCCACGTTTCGTAAGGTAAGGAGGCGAATAGACCAAGTTATGTCTCAAATTGCTTGAAAACGTGAAAAGCTCCTCTATGGAGAGAGTTGAGCAATTCCAAAGCATCAATGTGGACCGTTGTACTCCATTTAGTGGTCTTAGATGTCTAACTTGCTAGTTGAGCCTTTGTGCCACATTTCGTAAGGTAAAGACGCGAATAGACCAAGTTATGTCTCAAATTGCACAAAAACGTGAAAAGCTCCTCTATGGAGAGAGTTGAGCGATTCCAAAGCATGAATGTGGACCGTTGTACTCTATTTAGTGCTCTTAAAAGTCTAACTTGCTAGTTGAGCCTTTGTGCCACGTTTCGTAAGGTAAAGACGCGAAATAGACCAAGTTATGTCTCAAATTGCACAAAAACGTGAAAAGCTCCTCTATGGAGAGAGTTGAGCAATTCCAAAGCATCAATGTGGACCGTTGTACTCTATTTAGTGCTCTTAAAAGTATAACTTGCTAGTTGAGCCTTCGTGACACGTTTCGTAAGGTAAAGATGCGAATAGACCAAGTTATGTCTCAAATTGCGCAAAAATGTGAAAAGCACCTCTATGGAGAGAGTTGAGCAATTCCAAAGCATCAATGTGGACCGTTGTACTCTATTTAGTGCTCTTAAAAGTCTAACTTGCTAGTTGAGCCTTCGTGCCACGTTTTGTAAGGTAAAGACGCGAAATGGACCAAGTTATGTCTCAAATTGCACAAAAACGTGAAAAGCTCCTCTATGGAGAGAGTTGAGCAATTCCAAAGCATCAATGTGGACCGTTGTACTCTATTTAGTACTCTTAAAAGTCTAACTTGCTAGTTGAGCCTTCGTGCCACGTTCCGTAAGGTAAGGAGGCGAATAGACCAAGTTATGTCTCAAATTGCTGGAAAACGTGAAAAGCTCCTCTATGGAGAGAGTTGAGCAATTCCAAAGCATCAATGTGGACCGTTGTACTCCATTTAGTGGTCTTAGATGTCTAACTTGCTAGTTGAGCCTTTGTGCCACATTTCGTAAGGTAAAGACGCGAATAGACCAAGTTATGTCTCAAATTGCACAAAAACGTGAAAAGCTCCTCTATGGAGAGAGTTGAGCGATTCCAAAGCATCAATGTGGACCGTTGTACTCTATTTAGTGCTCTTAAAAGTCTAACTTGCTAGTTGAGCCTTCGTGCCACGTTTCGTAAGGTAAAGACGCGAAATAGACCAAGTTATGTCTCAAATTGCACAAAAACGTGAAAAGCTCCTCTATGGAGAGAGTTGAGCAATTCCAAAGCATCAATGTGGACCGTTGAACTCTATTTAGTGCTCTTAAAAGTCTAACTTGCTAGTTGAGCCTTCATGACACGTTTCGTAAGGTAAAAATGCGAATAGACCAAGTTATGTCTCAAATTGCGCAAAAACGTGAAAAGCACCTCTATGGAGAGAGTTGAGCAATTCCAAAGCATCAATGTGGACCGTTGTACTCTATTTAGTGCTCTTAAAAGTCTAACTTGCTAGTTGAGCCTTCGTGCCACGTTTCGTAAAGTAAAGACGCGAAATAGACCAAGTTATGTCTCGAATTGCACAAAAACGTGAAAAGCTCCTCTATGGAGAGAGTTGAGCAATTCCAAAGCATCAATGTGGACCGTTGTACTCTATTTAGTGCTCTTAAAAGTCTAACTTGCTAGTTGAGCCTTCGTGACACGTTTCGTAAGGTAAAGATGCGAATAGACCAAGTTATGTCTCAAATTGCGCAAAAACGTGAAAAGCTACCTCTATGGAGAGAGTTGAGCAATTCCAAAGCATCAATGTGGACCGTTGTACTCTATTAGTGCTCTTAAAAGTCTAACTTGCTAGTTGAGCCTTCGTGCCACGTTTCGTAAGGTAAAGACGCGAAATAGACCAAGTTATGTCTCAAATTGCACAAAAACGTGAAAAGCTCCTCTATGGAGAGAGTTGAGCAATTCCAAAGCATCAATGTGGACCGTTGTACTCTATTTAGTGCTCTTAAAAGTCTAACTTGCTAGTTGAGCCTTCGTGCCACGTTTCGTAAGGTAACGACGCGAATAGACCAAGTTATGTTTGAAATTGCACAAAAACGTGAAAAGCTCCTCTATGGAGAGAGTTGAGCAATTCCAAAGCATCAATGTGGACCGTTGTACTCTATTTAGTGCTCTTAAAAGTCTAACTTGCTAGTTGAGCCTTCGTGCCACGTTTCGTAAGGTAAAGACCCGAATAGACCAAGTATGTCTCAAATTGCACAAAAACGTGAAAAGCTCCTCTATGGAGAGAGTTGAGCAATTCCAAAGCATCAATGTGGACCGTTGTACTCTATTTAGTGCTCTTAAAAGTCTAACTTGCTAGTTGAGCCTTCGTGACAAGTTTCGTAAGGTAAAGATGCGAATAGACCAAGTTATGTCTCAAATTGCGCAAAAACGTGAAAAGCACCTATATGGAGAGAGTTGAGCAATTCCAAAGCATCAATGTGGACCGTAGTACTATATTTAGTGCTCTTAAAAGTCTAACTTGCTAGTTGAGCCTTCGTGCCACGTTTCGTAAGGTAAAGACGCGAAATAGACCAAGTTATGTCTCAAATTGCACAAAAACGTGAAAAGCTCCTCTATGGAGAGAGTTGAGCAATTCCAAAGCATCAATGTGGACCGTTGTACTCTATTTAGTACTCTTAAAAGTCTAACTTGCTAGTTGAGCCTTCGTGCCACGTTTCGTAAGCTAAGGTGGCGAATAGACCAAGTTATGTCTCAAATTGCTTGAAAACGTGAAAAGCTCCTCTATGGAGAGAGTTGAGCAATTCCAAAGCATCAATGTGGACCGTTGTACTCCATTTAGTGGTCTTAGATGTCTAACTTGCTAGTTGAGCCTTTGTGCCACATTTCGTAACGTAAAGACGTGAATAGACCAAGTTATGTCTCAAATTGCACAAAAACATGAAAAGCTCCTCTATGGAGAGAGTTGAGCAATTCCAAAGCATCAATGTGGACCGTTGTACTCTATTTAGTGCTCTTAAAAGTCTAACTTGCTAGTTGAGCCTTCGTGACACGTTTCGTAAGGTAAAGACTGCGAATAGACCAAGTTATGTCTCAAATTGCAGCAAAAACGTGAAAAGCTACCTCTATGGAGAGAGTTGAGCAATTCCAAAGCATCAATGTGGACCGTTGTACTCTATTTAGTGCTCTTAAAAGTCTAACTTGCTAGTTGAGCCTTCGTGCCACGTTTCGTAAGGTAAAGACGCGAAATAGACCAAGTTATGTCTCAAATTGCACAAAAACGTGAAAAGCTCCTCTATGGAGAGAGTTGAGCAATTCCAAAGCATCAATGTGGACCGTTGTACTCTATTTAGTGCTCTTAAAAGTCTAACTTGCTAGTTGAGCCTTCGTGCCACGTTTCGTAAGGTAAAGACGCGAATAGACCAAGTTATGTGCTGAAATTGCACAAAAACGTGAAAAGATCCTCTATGGAGAGAGTTGAGCAATTCCAAAGCATCAATGTGGACCGTTGTACTCTAGTTAGTGCTCTTAAAAGTCTAACTTACTAGTTGAGCCTTCGTGCCACGTTTCGTAAGGTAAAGACCCGAATAGACCAAGTTTATGTCTCAAATTGCACAAAAACGTGAAAAGCTCCTCTATGGAGAGAGTTGAGCAATTCCAAAGCATCAATGTGGACCGTTGTACTCTATTTAGTGCTCTTAAAAGTCTAACTTGCTAGTTGAGCCTTCGTGCCACGTTTCGTAAGGTAAGGTGGCGAATAGACCAAGTTATGTCTCAAATTGCTGAAAACGTGAAAAGCTCCTCTATGGAGAGAGTTGAGCAATTCCAAAGCATCAATGTGGACCGTTGTACTCCATTTAGTGGTCTTAGATGTCTAACTTGCTAGTTGAGCCTTTGTGCCACATTTCGTAAGGTAAAGACGCGAATAGACCAAGTTATGTCTCAAATTGCACAAAAACGTGAAAAGCTCCTCTATGGAGAGAGTTGAGCAATTCCAAAGCATCAATGTGGACCGTTGTACTCTATTTAGTGCTCTTAAAAGTCTAACTTGCTAGTTGAGCCTTCGTGCCACATTTCGTAAGGTAAAGACGCGAATACACCAAGTTATGTCTCAAATTGCACAAAAACGTGAAAATCTCCTCTATGGAGAGAGTTGAGCAATTCCAAAGCATCAATGTGGACCGTTGTACTCTATTTAGTGCTTCTTAGAAGTCTACTTGCTAGTTGAGCCTTCGTGCCACGTTTCGTAAGGTAAAGACGCGAAATAGACCAAGTTATGTCTCAAATTGCACAAAACGTGAAAAAGCTCCTCTATGGAGAGAGTTGAGCAATTCCAAAGCATCAATGTGGACCGTTGTACTCCATTTAGTGGTCTTAGATGTCTAACTTGCTAGTTGAGCCTTTGTGCCACGTTTCGTAAGGTAAAGACGCGAATAGACCAAGTTATGTCTCAAATTGCACAAAAAGGTTAAAAGCTCCTCTATGGAGAGAGTTGAGCAATTCCAAAGCATCAATGTGGACCGTTGTACTCTATTTAGTGATCTTAAAAGTCTAACATTGCTAGTTGAGCCTTCGTGCCACGTTTCGTAAGGTAAAGATGCGAATAGACCAAGTTCTGTCTCAAATTGCGCAAAAACGTGAAAAGCACCTCTATGGAGAGAGTTGAGCAATTCCAAAGCATCAATGTGGACCGTTGTACTCTATTTAGTGCTCTTAAAAGTCTAACTTGCTAGTTGAGCCTTTGTGCCACGTTTCGTAAGGTAAAGACGCGAAATAGACCAAGTTCATGTCTCAAATTGCACAAAAACGTGAAAAGCTCCTCTATGGGGAGAGTTGAGCAATTCCAAAGCATCAATGTGGACCGTTGTACTCTATTTAGTACTCTTAAAAGTCTAACTTGCTAGTTGAGCCTTCGTGCCACGTTTCGTAAGGTAAGGAGGCGAATAGACCAAGTTATGTCTCAAATTGCTTGAAAAACGTGAAAAGCTCCTCTATGGAGAGAGTTGAGCAATTCCAAAGCATCAATGTGGACCGTTGTACTCTATTTAGTACTCTTAAAAGTCTAACTTGCTAGTTGAGCCTTCGTGCCACGTTTCGTAAGGTAAGGAGGCGAATAGACCAAGTTATTTCTCAAATTGCTTGAAAACGCGAAAAGCTCCTCTATGGAGAGAGTTGAGCAATTCCAAAAGCATCAATGTGGACCGTTGTACTCCATTTAGTGGTCTTAGATGTCTAACTTGCTAGTTGAGCCTTTGTGCCACGTTTCGTAAGGTAAAGACGCGAATAGACCAAGTTATGTCTCAAATTGCACAAAAACGTGAAAAGCTCCTCTATGGAGAGAGTTGAGCAATTCAAAAGCATCAATGTGGACCGTTGTACTCTATTTAGTGCTCTTAAAAGTCTAACTTGCTAGTTGAGCCTTCGTGCCACGTTTCGTAAGGTAAAGACGCGAATAGACCAAGTTATGTCTCAAATTGCACAAAAACGTGAAAAGCTCCTCTATGGAGAGAGTTGAGCAATTCCAAAGCATCAATGTGGACCGTTGTACTCTATTTAGTGCTCTTAAAAGTCTAACTTGCTAGTTGAGCCTTCGTGCCACATTTCGTAAGGTAAAGACGCGAATACACCAAGTTATGTCTCAAATTGCACAAAAACGTGAAAAGCTCCTCTATGGGGAGTGTTGAGCAATTCCAAAGCATCAATGTGGACCGTTGTACTCTATTTAGTACTCTTAAAAGTCTAACTTGCTAGTTGAGCCTTCGTGCCACGTTTCGTAAGGTAAGGAGGCGAATAGACCAAGTTATGTCTCAAATTGCTTGAAAACGTGAAAAGCTCCTCTATGGAGAGAGTTGAGCAATTCCAAAGCATCAATGTGGACCGCTGTACTCTATTTAGTACTCTTAAAAGTCTAACTTGCTAGTTCAGCCTTCGTGCCACGTTTCGTAAGGTAAGGAGGCGAATAGACCAAGTTATGTCTCAAATTGCTTGAAAACGTGAAAAGCTCCTCTATGGAGAGAGTTGAGCAATTCCAAAGCATCAATGTGGACCGTTGTACTCCATTTAGTGGTCTTAGATGTCTAACTTGCTAGTTGAGCCTTTGTGCCACATTTCGTAAGGTAAAGACGCGAATAGACCAAGTTATGTCTCAAATTGCACAAAAACGTGAAAAGCTCCTCTATGGAGAGAGTTGAGCGATTCCAAAGCATCAATGTGGACCGTTGTACTCTATTTAGTGCTCTTAAAAGTCTAACTTGCTAGTTGAGCCTTCGTGCCACGTTTCGTAAGGTAAAGACGCGAAATAGACCAAGTTATGTCTCAAATTGCACAAAAACGTGAAAAGCTCCTCTATGGAGAGAGTTGAGCAATTCCAAAGCATCAATGTGGACCGTTGAACTCTATTTAGTGCTCTTAAAAGTCTAACTTGCTAGTTGAGCCTTCATGACACGTTTCGTAAGGTAAAAGACTGCGAATAGACCAAGTTATGTCTCAAATTGCAGCAAAAACGTGAAAAGCATCCTCTATGGAGAGAGTTGAGCAATTCCAAAGCATCAATGTGGACCGTTGTACTCTATTTAGTGCTCTTAAAAGTCTAACTTGCTAGTTGAGCCTTCGTGCCACGTTTCGTAAAGTAAAGACGCGAAATAGACCAAGTTATGTCTCGAATTGCACAAAAACGTGAAAAGCTCCTCTATGGAGAGAGTTGAGCAATTCCAAAGCATCAATGTGGACCGTTGTACTCTATTTAGTGCTCTTAAAAGTCTAACTTGCTAGTTGAGCCTTCGTGACACGTTTCGTAAGGTAAAGATGCGAATAGACCAAGTTATGTCTCAAATTGTGCAAAAACGTGAAAAGCACCTCTATGGAGAGAGTTGAGCAATTCCAAAGCATCAATGTGGACCGTTGTACTCTATTTAGTGCTCTTAAAAGTCTAACTTGCTAGTTGAGCCTTCGTGCCACGTTTCGTAAGGTAAAGACGCGAAATAGACCAAGTTATGTCTCAAATTGCACAAAAACGTGAAAAGCTCCTCTATGGAGAGAGTTGAGCAATTCCAAAGCATCAATGTGGACCGTTGTACTCTATTTAGTGCTCTTAAAAGTCTAACTTGCTAGTTGAGCCTTCGTGCCACGTTTCGTAAGGTAAAGACGCGAATAGACCAAGTTATGTGTGAAATTGCACAAAAACGTGAAATGCTCCTCTATGGAGAGAGTTGAGCAATTCCAAAGCATCAATGTGGACCGTTGTACTCTAGTTAGTGCTCTTAAAAGTCTAACTTACTAGTTGAGCCTTCGTGCCACGTTTCGTAAGGTAAAGACCCGAATAGACCAAGTTTTGTCTCAAATTGCACAAAAACGTGAAAAGCTCCTCTATGGAGAGAGTTGAGCAATTCCAAAGCATCAATGTGGACCGTTGTACTCTATTTAGTGCTCTTAAAAGTCTAACTTGCTAGTTGAGCCTTCGTGACACGTTTCGTAAGGTAAAGATGCGAATAGACCAAGTTATGTCTCAAATTGCGCAAAAACGTGAAAAGCACCTATATGGAGAGAGTTGAGCAATTCCAAAGCATCAATGTGGACCGTAGTACTATATTTAGTGCTCTTAAAAGTCTAACTTGCTAGTTGAGCCTTCGTGCCACATTTCGTAAGGTAAAGACGCGAAATAGACCAAGTTATGTCTCAAATTGCACAAAAACGTGAAAAGCTCCTCTATGGAGAGAGTTGAGCAATTCCAAAGCATCAATGTGGACCGTTGTACTCTATTTAGTACTCTTAAAAGTCTAACTTGCTAGTTGAGCCTTCGTGCCACGTTTCGTAAGCTAAGGTGGCGAATAGACCAAGTTATGTCTCAAATTGCTTGAAAACGTGAAAAGCTCCTCTATGGAGAGAGTTGAGCAATTCCAAAGCATCAATGTGGACCGTTGTACTCCATTTAGTGGTCTTAGATGTCTAACTTGCTAGTTGAGCCTTTGTGCCACATTTCGTAACGTAAAGACGTGAATAGACCAAGTTATGTCTCAAATTGCACAAAAACGTGAAAAGCTCCTCTATGGAGAGAGTTGAGCAATTCCAAAGCATCAATGTGGACCGTTGTACTCTATTTAGTGCTCTTAAAAGTCTAACTTGCTAGTTGAGCCTTCGTGACACGTTTCGTAAGGTAAAGATGCGAATAGACCAAGTTATGTCTCAAATTGCGCAAAAACGTGAAAAGCACCTCTATGGAGAGAGTTGAGCAATTCCAAAGCATCAATGTGGACCGTTGTACTCTATTTAGTGCTCTTAAAAGTCTAACTTGCTAGTTGAGCCTTCGTGCCACGTTTCGTAAGGTAAAGACGCGAAATAGACCAAGTTATGTCTCAAATTGCACAAAAACGTGAAAAGCTCCTCTATGGAGAGAGTTGAGCAATTCCAAAGCATCAATGTGGACCGTTGTACTCTATTTAGTGCTCTTAAAAGTCTAACTTGCTAGTTGAGCCTTCGTGCCACGTTTCGTAAGGTAAAGACGCGCATAGACCAAGTTATGTGTGAAATTGCACAAAAACGTGAAAAGATCCTCTATGGAGAGAGTTGAGCAATTCCAAAGCATCAATGTGGACCGTTGTACTCTAGTTAGTGCTCTTAAAAGTCTAACTTACTAGTTGAGCCTTCGTGCCACGTTTCGTAAGGTAAAGACCCGAATAGACCAAGTTTTGTCTCAAATTGCACAAAAACGTGAAAAGCTCCTCTATGGAGAGAGTTGAGCAATTCCAAAGCATCAATGTGGACCGTTGTACTCTATTTAGTACTCTTAAAAGTCTAACTTGCTAGTTGAGCCTTCGTGCCACGTTTCGTAAGGTAAGGTGGCGAATAGACCAAGTTATGTCTCAAATTGCTTGAAAACGTGAAAAGCTCCTCTATGGAGAGAGTTGAGCAATTCCAAAGCATCAATGTGGACCGTTGTACTCCATTTAGTGGTCTTAGATGTATAACTTGATAGTTGAGCCTTTGTGCCACATTTCGTAACGTAAAGACGCGAATAGACCAAGTTATGTCTCAAATTGCACAAAAACGTGAAAAGCTCCTCTATGGAGAGAGTTGAGCAATTCCAAAGCATCAATGTGGACCGTTGTACTCTATTTAGTGCTCTTAAAAGTCTAACTTGCTAGTTGAGCCTTCGTGCCACATTTCGTAAGGTAAAGACGCGAATACACCAAGTTATGTCTCAAATTGCACAAAAACGTGAAAATCTCCTCTATGGAGAGAGTTGAGCAATTCCAAAGCATCAATGTGGACCGTTGTACTCTATTTAGTGTTCTTAGAAGTTTTACTTGCTAGTTGAGCCTTCGTGCCACGTTTCGTAAGGTAAAGACGCGAAATAGACCAAGTTATGTCTCAAATTGCACAAAAACGTGAAAAGCTCCTCTATGGAGAGAGTTGAGCAATTCCAAAGCATCAATGTGGACCGTTGTACTCCATTTAGTGGTCTTAGATGTCTAACTTGCTAGTTGAGCCTTTGTGCCACGTTTCGTAAGGTAAAGACGCGAATAGACCAAGTTATGTCTCAAATTGCACAAAAAGGTTAAAAGCTCCTCTATGGAGAGAGTTGAGCAATTCCAAAGCATCAATGTGGACCGTTGTACTCTATTTAGTGATCTTAAAAGTCTAACATGCTAGTTGAGCCTTCGTGCCACGTTTCGTAAGGTAAAGATGCGAATAGACCAAGTTCTGTCTCAAATTGCGCAAAAACGTGAAAAGCACCTCTATGGAGAGAGTTGAGCAATTCCAAAGCATCAATGTGGACCGTTGTACTCTATTTAGTGCTCTTAAAAGTCTAACTTGCTAGTTGAGCCTTTGTGCCACGTTTCGTAAGGTAAAGACGCGAAATAGACCAAGTCATGTCTCAAATTGCACAAAAACGTGAAAAGCTCCTCTATGGGGAGAGTTGAGCAATTCCAAAGCATCAATGTGGACCGTTGTACTCTATTTAGTACTCTTAAAAGTCTAACTTGCTAGTTGAGCCTTCGTGCCACGTTTCGTAAGGTAAGGAGGCGAATAGACCAAGTTATGTCTCAAATTGCTTGAAAACGTGAAAAGCTCCTCTATGGAGAGAGTTGAGCAATTCCAAAGCATCAATGTGGACCGTTGTACTCTATTTAGTACTCTTAAAAGTCTAACTTGCTAGTTGAGCCTTCGTGCCACGTTTCGTAAGGTAAGGAGGCGAATAGACCAAGTTATTTCTCAAATTGCTTGAAAACGCGAAAAGCTCCTCTATGGAGAGAGTTGAGCAATTCCAAAACATCAATGTGGACCGTTGTACTCCATTTAGTGGTCTTAGATGTCTAACTTGCTAGTTGAGCCTTTGTGCCACGTTTCGTAAGGTAAAGACGCGAATAGACCAAGTTATGTCTCAAATTGCACAAAAACGTGAAAAGCTCCTCTATGGAGAGAGTTGAGCAATTCAAAAGCATCAATGTGGACCGTTGTACTCTATTTAGTGCTCTTAAAAGTCTAACTTGCTAGTTGAGCCTTCGTGCCACGTTTCGTAAGGTAAAGACGCGAATAGACCAAGTTATGTCTCAAATTGCACAAAAACGTGAAAAGCTCCTCTATGGAGAGAGTTGAGCAATTCCAAAGCATCAATGTGGACCGTTGTACTCTATTTAGTGCTCTTAAAAGTCTAACTTGCTAGTTGAGCCTTCGTGCCACATTTCGTAAGGTAAAGACGCGAATACACCAAGTTATGTCTCAAATTGCACAAAAACGTGAAAAGCTCCTCTATGGGGAGAGTTGAGCAATTCCAAAGCATCAATGTGGACCGTTGTACTCTATTTAGTACTCTTAAAAGTCTAACTTGCTAGTTGAGCCTTCGTGCCACGTTTCGTAAGGTAAGGAGGCGAATAGACCAAGTTATGTCTCAAATTGCTTGAAAACGTGAAAAGCTCCTCTATGGAGAGAGTTGAGCAATTCCAAAGCATCAATGTGGACCGCTGTACTCTATTTAGTACTCTTAAAAGTCTAACTTGCTAGTTGAGCCTTCGTGCCACGTTTCGTAAGGTAAGGAGGCGAATAGACCAAGTTATGTCTCAAATTGCTTGAAAACGTGAAAAGCTCCTCTATGGAGAGAGTTGAGCAATTCCAAAAGCATCAATGTGGACCGTTGTACTCCATTTAGTGGTCTTAGATGTCTAACTTGCTAGTTGAGCCTTTGTGCCACGTTTCGTAAGGTAAAGACGCGAATAGACCAAGTTATGTCTCAAATTGCACAAAAACGTGAAAAGCTCCTCTATGGAGAGAGTTGAGCAATTCAAAAGCATCAATGTGGACCGTTGTACTCTATTTAGTGCTCTTAAAAGTCTAACTTGCTAGTTGAGCCTTCGTGCCACGTTTCGTAAGGTAAAGACGCGAATAGACCAAGTTATGTCTCAAATTGCACAAAAACGTGAAAAGCTCCTATATGGAGAGAGTTGAGCAATTCCAAAGCATCAATGTGGACCGTTGTACTCTATTTAGTGCTCTTAAAAGTCTAACTTGCTAGTTGAGCCTTCGTGAGACGTTTCGTAAGGTAAAGATGCGAATAGACCAAGTTATGTCTCAAATTGCGCAAAAACGTGAAAAGCACCTCTATGGAGAGAGTTGAGCAATTCCAAAGCATCAATGTGGACCGTTGTACTCTATTTAGTGCTCTTAAAAGTCTAACTTGCTAGTTGAGCCTTCGTGCCACGTTTCGTAAGGTAAAGACGCGAAATAGACCAAGTTATGTCTCAAATTGCACAAAAACGTGAAAAACTCCTCTATGGAGAGAGTTGAGCAATTCCAAAGCATCAATGTGGACCGTTGTACTCTATTTAGTGCTCTTAAAAGTCTAACTTGCTAGTTGAGCCTTCGTGACACGTTTCGTAAGGTAAAGATGCGAATAGACCAAGTTATGTCTCAAATTGCGCAAAAACGTGAAATGCACCTCTATGGAGAGAGTTGAGCAATTCCAAAGCATCAATGTGGACCGTTGTACTCTATTTAGTGCTCTTAAAAGTCCAACTTGCTAGTTGAGCCTTCGTGCCACGTTTCGTAAGGTAAAGACGCGAAATAGACCAAGTTATGTCTCAAATTGCACAAAAACGTGAAAAGCTCCTCTATGGAGAGAGTTGAGCAATTCCAAAGCATCAATGTGGACCGTTGTACTCTATTTAGTGCTCTTAAAAGTCTAACTTGCTAGTTGAGCCTTCGTGCCACGTTTCGTAAGGTAAAGACGCGAATAGATCAAGTTATGTGTGAAATTGCACAAAAACGTGAAAAGCTCTTCTATGGAGAGAGTTGAGCAATTCCAAAGCATCAATGTGGGCCGTTGTACTCTAGTTAGTGCTCTTAAAAGTCTAACTTACTTGTTGAGCCTTCGTGCCACGTTTCGTAAGGTAAAGACCCGAATAGACCAAGTTTTGTCTCAAATTGCACAAAAACGTGAAAAGCTCCTCTATGGAGAGAGTTGAGCAATTCCAAAGCATCAATGTGGACCGTTGTACTCTATTTAGTGCTCTTAAAAGTCTAACTTGCTAGTTGAGCCTTCGTGACACGTTTCGTACGGTAAAGATGCGAATAGACCAAGTTATGTCTCAAATTGCGCAAAAACGTGAAAAGCACCTATATGGAGAGAGTTGAGCAATTCCAAAGCATCAATGTGGACCGTTGTACTATATTTAGTGCTCTTAAAAGTCTAACTTGCTAGTTGAGCCTTCGTGCCACGTTTCGTAAGGTAAAGACGCGAAATAGACCAAGTTATGTCTCAAATTGCACAAAAACGTGAAAAGCTCCTCTATGGAGAGAGTTGAGCAATTCCAAAGCATCAATGTGGACCGTTGTACTCTATTTAGTGCTCTTACAAGTCTAACTTGCTAGTTGAGCCTTCGTGCCACGTTTCGTAAGGTAAAGACGCGAAATAGACCAAGTTATGTCTCAAATTGCACAAAAACGTGAAAAGCTCCTCTATGGAGAGAGTTGAGCAATTCCAAAGCATCAATGTGGACCGTTGTACTCTATTTAGTGCTCTTAAAAGTCTAACTTGCTAGTTGAGCCTTCGTGACACGTTTCGTAAGGTAAAGATGCGAATAGACCAAGTTATGTCTCAAATTGCGCAAAAACGTGAAAAGCTACCTCTATGGAGAGAGTTGAGCAATTCCAAAGCATCAATGTGGACCGTTGTACTCTATTTAGTGCTCTTAAAAGTCTAACTTGCTAGTTGAGCCTTCGTGCCACGTTTCGTAAGGTAAAGACGCGAAATAGACCAAGTTATGTCTCAAATTGCACAAAAACGTGAAAAGCTCCTCTATGGAGAGAGTTGAGCAATTCCAAAGCATCAATGTGGACCGTTGTACTCTATTTAGTGCTCTTAAAAGTCTAACTTGCTAGTTGAGCCTTCGTGACACGTTTCGTAAGGTAAAGATGCGAATAGACCAAGTTATGTCTCAAATTGCGCAAAAACGTGAAAAGCACCTCTATGGAGAGAGTTGAGCAATTCCAAAGCATCAATGTGGACCGTTGTACTCTATTTAGTGCTCTTAAAAGTCTAACTTACTAGTTGAGCCTTCGTGCCACGTTTCGTAAGGTAAAAACGCGAAATAGACCAAGTTATGTCTCAAATTGCACAAAAACGTGAAAAGCTCCTCTATGGAGAGAGTTGAGCAATTCCAAAGCATCAATGTGGACCGTTGTACTCTATTTAGTGCTCTTAAAAGTCTAACTTGCTAGTTGAGCCTTCGTGCCACGTTTCGTAAGGTAAAGACGCGAATAGATCAAGTTATGTGTGAAATTGCACAAAAACGTGAAAAGCTCCTCTATGGAGAGAGTTGAGCAATTCCAAAGCATCAATGTGGGCCGTTGTACTCTAGTTAGTGCTCTTAAAAGTCTAACTTACTAGTTGAGCCTTCGTGCCACGTTTCGTAAGGTAAAGACCCGAATAGACCAAGTTTTGTCTCAAATTGCACAAAAACGTGAAAAGCTCCTCTATGGAGAGAGTTGAGCAATTCCAAAGCATCAATGTGGACCGTTGTACTCTATTTAGTGCTCTTAAAAGTCTAACTTGCTAGTTGAGCCTTCGTGACACGTTTCGTAAGGTAAAGATGCGAATAGACCAAGTTATGTCTCAAATTGCGCAAAAACGTGAAAAGCACCTATATGGAGAGAGTTGAGCAATTCCAAAGCATCAATGTGGACCGTTGTACTATATTTAGTGCTCTTAAAAGTCTAACTTGCTAGTTGAGCCTTCGTGCCACGTTTCGTAAGGTAAAGACGCGAAATAGACCAAGTTATGTCTCAAATTGCACAAAAACGTGAAAAGCTCCTCTATGGAGAGAGTTGAGCAATTCCAAAGCATCAATGTGGACCGTTGTACTCTATTTAGTGCTCTTAAAAGTCTAACTTGCTAGTTGAGCCATCGTGCCACGTTTCGTAAGGTAAAGACGCGAAATAGACCAAGTTATGTCTCAAATTGCACAAAAACGTGAAAAGCTCCTCTATGGAGAGAGTTGAGCAATTCCAAAGCATCAATGTGGACCGTTGTACTCTATTTAGTACTCTTAAAAGTCTAACTTGCTAGTTGAGCCTTCGTGCCACGTTCCGTAAGGTAAGGAGGCGAATAGACCAAGTTATGTCTCAAATTGCTGGAAAACGTGAAAAGCTCCTCTATGGAGAGAGATGAGCAATTCCAAAGCATCAATGTGGACCGTTGTACTCCATTTAGTGGTCTTAGATGTCTAACTTGCTAGTTGAGCCTTTGTGCCACATTTCGTAAGGTAAAGACGCGAATAGACCAAGTTATGTCTCAAATTGCACAAAAACGTGAAAAGCTCCTCTATGGAGAGAGTTGAGCGATTCCAAAGCATCAATGTGGACCGTTGAACTCTATTTAGTACTCTTAAAAGTCTAACTTGCTAGTTGAGCCTTCGTGACACGTTTCGTAAGGTAAAGATGCGAATAGACCAAGTTATGTCTCAAATTGCGCAAAAACGTGAAAAGCACCTCTATGGAGAGAGTTGAGCAATTCCAAAGCATCAATGTGGACCGTTGTACTCTATTTAGTGCTCTTAAAAGTCTAACTTGCTAGTTGAGCCTTCGTGCCACGTTTCGTAAGGTAAAGACGCGAAATAGACCAAGTTATGTCTCAAATTGCACAAAAACGTGAAAAGCTCCTCTATGGAGAGAGTTGAGCAATTCCAAAGCATTAATGTGGACCGTTGTACTCTATTTAGTGCTCTTAAAAGTCTAACTTGCTAGTTGAGCCTTCGTGACACGTTTCGTAAGGTAAAGATGCGAATAGACCAAGTTATGTCTCAAATTGCGCAAAAACGTGAAAAGCATCCTCTATGGAGAGAGTTGAGCAATTCCAAAGCATCAATGTGGACCGTTGTACTCTATTTAGTGCTCTTAAAAGTCTAACTTGCTAGTTGAGCCTTCGTGCCACGTTTCGTAAGGTAAAGACGCGAAATAGACCAAGTTATGTCTCAAATTGCACAAAAACGTGAAAAGCTCCTCTATGGAGAGAGTTGAGCAATTCCAAAGCATCAATGTGGACCGTTGTACTCTATTTAGTGCTCTTAAAAGTCTAACTTGCTAGTTGAGCCTTCGTGCCACGTTTCGTAAGGTAAAGACGCGAATAGACCAAGTTATGTGCTGAAATTGCACAAAAACGTGAAAAGCTCCTCTATGGAGAGAGTTGAGCAATTCCAAAGCATCAATGTGGACCGTTGTACTCTATTTAGTGCTCTTAAAAGTCTAACTTGCTAGTTGAGCCTTCGTGACACGTTTCGTAAGGTAAAGATGCGAATAGACCAAGTTATGTCTCAAATTGCGCAAAAACGTGAAAAGCACCTATATGGAGAGAGTTGAGCAATTCCAAAGCATCAATGTGGACCGTTGTACTATATTTAGTGCTCTTAAAAGTCTAACTTGCTAGTTGAGCCTTCGTGCCACGTTTCGTAAGGTAAAGACGCGAAATAGACCAAGTTATGTCTCAAATTGCACAGAAACGTGAAAAGCTCCTCTATGGAGAGAGTTGAGCAATTCCAAAGCATCAATGTGGACCGTTGTACTCTATTTAGTACTCTTAAAAGTCTAACTTGCTAGTTGAGCCTTCGTGCCACGTTTCGTAAGGTAAGGTGGCGAATAGACCAAGTTATGTCTCAAATTGCTTGAAAACGTGAAAAGCTCCTCTATGGAGAGAGTTGAGCAATTCCAAAGCATCAATGTGGACCGTTGTACTCCATTTAGTGGTCTTAGATGTCTAACTTGCTAGTTGAGCCTTTGTGCCACATTTCGTAACGTAAAGACGCGAATAGACCAAGTTATGTCTCAAATTGCACAAAAACGTGAAAAGCTCCTCTACGGAGAGAGTTGAGCAATTCAAAAGCATCAATGTGGACCGTTGTACTCTATTTAGTGCTCTTAAAAGTCTAACTTGCTAGTTGAGCCTTCGTGACACGTTTCGTAAGGTAAAGATGCGAATAGGCCAAGTTATGTCTCAAATTGCGCAAAAACGTGAAAAGCACCTCTATGGAGAGAGTTGAGCAATTCCAAAGCATCAATGTGGACCGTTGTACTCTATTTAGTGCTCTTAAAAGTCTAACTTGCTAGTTGAGCCTTCGTGCCACGTTTCGTAAGGTAAAGACGCGAAATAGACCAAGTTATGTCTCAAATTGCACAAAAACGTGAAAAGCTCCTCTATGGAGAGAGTTGAGCAATTCCAAAGCATCAATGTGGACCGTTGTACTCTATTTAGTGCTCTTAAAAGTCTAACTTGCTAGTTGAGCCTTCGTGCCACGTTTCGTAAGGTAAAGACGCGAATAGACCAAGTTATGTGTGAAATTGCACAAAAACGTGAAAAGCTCCTCTATGGAGAGAGTTGAGCAATTCCAAAGCATCAATGTGGACCGTTGTACTCTATTTAGTGCTCTTAAAAGTCTAACTTGCTAGTTGAGCCTTCGTGACACGTTTCGTAAGGTAAAGATGCGAATAGACCAAGTTATGTCTCAAATTGCGCAAAAACGTGAAAAGCACCTATATGGAGAGAGTTGAGCAATTCCAAAGCATCAATGTGGACCGTTGTACTATATTTAGTGCTCTTAAAAGTCTAACTTGCTAGATGAGCCTTCGTGCCACGTTTCGTAAGGTAAAGACGCGAAATAGACCAAGTTATGTCTCAAATTGCAGAAAAACGTGAAAAGCTCCTCTATGGAGAGAGTTGAGCAATTCCAAAGCATCAATGTGGACCGTTGTACTCTATTTCGTACTCTTAAAAGTCTAACTTGCTAGTTGAGCCTTCGTGCCACGTTTCGTAAGGTAAGGTGGCGAATAGACCAAGTTATGTCTCAAATTGCTTGAAAACGCGAAAAGCACCTCTATGGAGAGAGTTGAGCAATTCCAAAGCGTCAATGTGGACCGTTGTACTCCATTTAGTGGTCTTAGATGTCTAACTTGCTAGTTGAGCCTTTGTGCCACATTTCGTAACGTAAAGACGCGAATAGACCAAGTTATGTCTCAAATTGCACAAAAACGTGAAAAGCTCCTCTATGGAGAGAGTTGAGCAATTCCAAAGCATCAATGTGGACCGTTGTACTCCATTTAGTGGTCTTAGATGTCTAACTTACTAGTTGAGCCTTTGTGCCACGTTTCGTAAGGTAAAGACGCGAATAGACCAAGTTATGTCTCAAATTACACAAAAAGGTTAAAAGCTCCTCTATGGAGAGAGTTGAGCAATTCCAAAGCATCAATGTGGACCGTTGTACTCTATTTAGTGCTCTTAAAAGTCTAACTTGCTAGTTGAGCCTTCGTGCCACGTTTCGTAAGGTAAAGATGCGAATAGACCAAGTTCTGTCTCAAATTGCGCAAAAACGTGAAAAGCACCTCTATGGAGAGAGTTGAGCAATTCCAAAGCATCAATGTGGACCGTTGTACTCTATTTAGTGCTCTTAAAAGTCTAACTTGCTAGTTGAGCCTTTGTGCCACGTTTCGTAAGGTAAAGACGCGAAATAGACCAAGTCATGTCTCAAATTGCACAAAAACGTGAAAAGCTCCTCTATGGGGAGAGTTGAGCAATTCCAAAGCATCAATGTGGACCGTTGTACTCTATTTAGTACTCTTAAAAGTCTAACTTGCTAGTTGAGCCTTCGTGCCACGTTTCGTAAGGTAAGGAGGCGAATAGACCAAGTTATGTCTCAAATTGCTTGAAAACGTGAAAAGCTCCTCTATGGAGAGAGTTGAGCAATTCCAAAGCATCAATGTGGACCGTTGTACTCTATTTAGTACTCTTAAAAGTCTAACTTGCTAGTTGAGCCTTCGTGCCACGTTTCGTAAGGTAAGGTGGCGAATAGACCAAGTTATGTCTCAAATTGCTTGAAAACGTGAAAAGCTCCTCTATGGAGAGAGTTGAGCAATTCCAAAGCATCAATGTGGACCGTTGTACTCCATTTAGTGGTCTTAGATGTCTAACTTGCTAGTTGAGCCTTTGTGCCACATTTCGTAACGTAAAGACGCGAACAGACCAAGTTATGTCTCAAATTGCACAAAAACGTGAAAAGCTCCTCTATGGAGAGAGTTGAGCAATTCCAAAGCATCAATGTGGACCGTTGTACTCTATTTAGTGCTCTTAAAAGTCTAACTTGCTAGTTGAGCCTTCGTGACACGTTTCGTAAGGTAAAGATGCGAATAGGCCAAGTTATGTCTCAAATTGCGCAAAAACGTGAAAAGCACCTCTATGGAGAGAGTTGAGCAATTCCAAAGCATCAATGTGGACCGTTGTACTCTATTTAGTGCTCTTAAAAGTCTAACTTGCTAGTTGAGCCTTCGTGCCACGTTTCGTAAGGTAAAGACGCGAATAGACCAAGTTATGTGTGAAATT
The DNA here is from genome assembly GCF_013401445.1 of Tripterygium wilfordii. NCBI lineage: Eukaryota > Viridiplantae > Streptophyta > Magnoliopsida > Celastrales > Celastraceae > Tripterygium > Tripterygium wilfordii. The sequence goes on along the minus strand of NW_024056348.1, from coordinate 64,119 downwards.
GCACAAAAACGTGAAAAGCTCCTCTATGGAGAGAGTTGAGCAATTCCAAAGCATCAATGTGGACCGTTGTACTCTATTTAGTGCTCTTAAAAGTCTAACTTGCTAGTTGAGCCTTCGTGACACGTTTCGTAAGGTAAAGATGCGAATAGACCAAGTTATGTCTCAAATTGCGCAAAAACGTGAAAAGCACCTATATGGAGAGAGTTGAGCAATTCCAAAGCATCAATGTGGACCGTTGTACTATATTTAGTGCTCTTAAAAGTCTAACTTGCTAGTTGAGCCTTCGTGCCACGTTTCGTAAGGTAAAGACGCGAAATAGACCAAGTTATGTCTCAAATTGCAGAAAAACGTGAAAAGCTCCTCTATGGAGAGAGTTGAGCAATTCCAAAGCATCAATGTGGACCGTTGTACTCTATTTCGTACTCTTAAAAGTCTAACTTGCTAGTTGAGCCTTCGTGCCACGTTTCGTAAGGTAAGGTGGCGAATAGACCAAGTTATGTCTCAAATTGCTTGAAAACGTGAAAAGCTCCTCTATGGAGAGAGTTAAGCAATTCCAAAGCATCAATGTGGACCGTTGTACTCCATTTAGTGGTCTTAGATGTCTAACTTGCTAGTTGAGCCTTTGTGCCACATTTCGTAACGTAAAGACGCGAATAGACCAAGTTATGTCTCAAATTGCACAAAAACGTGAAAAGCTCCTCTATGGAGAGAGTTGAGCAATTCCAAAGCATCATTGTGAACCGTTGTACTCTATTTAGTGCTCTTAAAAGTCTAACTTGCTAGTTGAGCCTTCGTGCCACGTTTCGTAACGTAAAGACGCGAATAGACCAAGTTATGTCTCAAATTGGACAAAAACGTGAAAAGCTCCTCTATGGAGAGAGTTGAGCAATTCGAAAGCATCAATGTGGACCGTTGTACTCTATTTAGTGATCTTAAAAGTCTAACTTGCTAGTTGAGCCTTCGTGCCACATTTCGTAAGGTAAAGACGCGAATACACCAAGTTATGTCTCAAATTGCACAAAAACGTGAAAAGCTCCTCTATGGAGAGAGTTGAGCAATTCCAAAGCATCATTGTGAACCGTTGTACTCTATTTAGTGCTCTTAAAAGTCTAACTTGCTAGTTGAGCCTTCGTGCCACGTTTCGTAACGTAAAGACGCGAATAGACCAAGTTATGTCTCAAATTGGACAAAAACGTGAAAAGCTCCTCTATGGAGAGAGTTGAGCAATTCGAAAGCATCAATGTGGACCGTTGTACTCTATTTAGTGCTCTTAAAAGTCTAACTTGCTAGTTGAGCCTTCGTGCCACGTTTCGTAAGGTAAAGATGCGAATAGACCAAGTTCTGTCTCAAATTGCGCAAAAACGTGAAAAGCACCTCTATGGAGAGAGTTGAGCAATTCCAAAGCATCAATGTGGACCGTTGTACTCTATTTAGTGCTCTTAAAAGTCTAACTTGCTAGTTGAGCCTTTGTGCCACGTTTCGTAAGGTAAAGACGCGAAATAGACCAAGTCATGTCTCAAATTGCACAAAAACGTGAAAAGCTCCTCTATGGGGAGAGTTGAGCAATTCCAAAGCATCAATGTGGACCGTTGTACTCTATTTAGTACTCTTAAAAGTCTAACTTGCTAGTTGAGCCTTCGTGCCACGTTTCGTAAGGTAAGGAGGCGAATAGACCAAGTTATGTCTCAAATTGCTTGAAAACGTGAAAAGCTCCTCTATGGAGAGAGTTGAGCAATTCCAAAGCATCAATGTGGACCGTTGTACTCTATTTAGTACTCTTAAAAGTCTAACTTGCTAGTTGAGCCTTCGTGCCACGTTTCGTAAGGTAAGGTGGCGAATAGACCAAGTTATGTCTCAAATTGCTTGAAAACGTGAAAAGCTCCTCTATGGAGAGAGTTGAGCAATTCCAAAGCATCAATGTGGACCGTTGTACTCCATTTAGTGGTCTTAGATGTCTAACTTGCTAGTTGAGCCTTTGTGCCACATTTCGTAACGTAAAGACGCGAACAGACCAAGTTATGTCTCAAATTGCACAAAAACGTGAAAAGCTCCTCTATGGAGAGAGTTGAGCAATTCCAAAGCATCAATGTGGACCGTTGTACTCTATTTAGTGCTCTTAAAAGTCTAACTTGCTAGTTGAGCCTTCGTGACACGTTTCGTAAGGTAAAGATGCGAATAGGCCAAGTTATGTCTCAAATTGCGCAAAAACGTGAAAAGCACCTCTATGGAGAGAGTTGAGCAATTCCAAAGCATCAATGTGGACCGTTGTACTCTATTTAGTGCTCTTAAAAGTCTAACTTGCTAGTTGAGCCTTCGTGCCACGTTTCGTAAGGTAAAGACGCGAATAGACCAAGTTATGTGTGAAATTGCACAAAAACGTGAAAAGCTCCTCTATGGAGAGAGTTGAGCAATTCCAAAGCATCAATGTGGACCGTTGTACTCTATTTAGTGCTCTTAAAAGTCTAACTTGCTAGTTGAGCCTTCGTGACACGTTTCGTAAGGTAAAGATGCGAATAGACCAAGTTATGTCTCAAATTGCGCAAAAACGTGAAAAGCACCTATATGGAGAGAGTTGAGCAATTCCAAAGCATCAATGTGGACCGTTGTACTATATTTAGTGCTCTTAAAAGTCTAACTTGCTAGTTGAGCCTTCGTGCCACGTTTCGTAAGGTAAAGACGCGAAATAGACCAAGTTATGTCTCAAATTGCAGAAAAACGTGAAAAGCTCCTCTATGGAGAGAGTTGAGCAATTCCAAAGCATCAATGTGGACCGTTGTACTCTATTTCGTACTCTTAAAAGTCTAACTTGCTAGTTGAGCCTTCGTGCCACGTTTCGTAAGGTAAGGTGGCGAATAGACCAAGTTATGTCTCAAATTGCTTGAAAACGTGAAAAGCTCCTCTATGGAGAGAGTTAAGCAATTCCAAAGCATCAATGTGGACCGTTGTACTCCATTTAGTGGTCTTAGATGTCTAACTTGCTAGTTGAGCCTTTGTGCCACATTTCGTAACGTAAAGACGCGAATAGACCAAGTTATGTCTCAAATTGCACAAAAACGTGAAAAGCTCCTCTATGGAGAGAGTTGAGCAATTCCAAAGCATCATTGTGAACCGTTGTACTCTATTTAGTGCTCTTAAAAGTCTAACTTGCTAGTTGAGCCTTCGTGCCACGTTTCGTAACGTAAAGACGCGAATAGACCAAGTTATGTCTCAAATTGGACAAAAACGTGAAAAGCTCCTCTATGGAGAGAGTTGAGCAATTCGAAAGCATCAATGTGGACCGTTGTACTCTATTTAGTGATCTTAAAAGTCTAACTTGCTAGTTGAGCCTTCGTGCCACATTTCGTAAGGTAAAGACGCGAATACACCAAGTTATGTCTCAAATTGCACAAAAACGTGAAAAGCTCCTCTATGGAGAGAGTTGAGCAATTCCAAAGCATCAATGTGGACCGTTGTACTCTATTTAGTGTTCTTAGAAGTTTTACTTGCTAGTTGAGCCTTCGTGCCACGTTTCGTAAGGTAAAGACGCGAAATAGACCAAGTTATGTCTCAAATTGCACAAAAACGTGAAAAGCTCCTCTATGGAGAGAGTTGAGCAATTCCAAAGCATCAATGTGGACCGTTGTACTCCATTTAGTGGTCTTAGATGTCTAACTTGCTAGTTGAGCCTTTGTGCCACGTTTCGTAAGGTAAAGATGCGAATAGACCAAGTTATGTCTCAAATTGCACAAAAAGGTTAAAAGCTCCTCTATGGAGAGAGTTGAGCAATTCCAAAGCATCAATGTGGACCGTTGTACTCTATTTAGTGCTCTTAAAAGTCTAACTTGCTAGTTGAGCCTTCGTGCCACGTTTCGTAAGGTAAAGATGCGAATAGACCAAGTTCTGTCTCAAATTGCGCAAAAACGTGAAAAGCACCTCTATGGAGAGAGTTGAGCAATTCCAAAGCATCAATGTGGACCGTTGTACTCTATTTAGTGCTCTTAAAAGTCTAACTTGCTAGTTGAGCCTTTGTGCCACGTTTCGTAAGGTAAAGACGCGAAATAGACCAAGTCATGTCTTAAATTGCACAAAAACGTGAAAAGCTCCTCTATGGGGAGAGTTGAGCAATTCCAAAGCATCAATGTGGACCGTTGTACTCTATTTAGTACTCTTAAAAGTCTAACTTGCTAGTTGAGCCTTCGTGCCACGTTTCGTAAGGTAAGGAGGCGAATAGACCAAGTTATGTCTCAAATTGCTTGAAAACGTGAAAAGCTCCTCTATGGAGAGAGTTGAGCAATTCCAAAGCATCAATGTGGACCGTTGTACTCTATTTAGTACTCTTAAAATTCTAACTTGCTAGTTGAGCCTTCGTGCCACGTTTCGTAAGGTAAGGAGGCGAATAGACCAAGTTATGTCTCAAATTGCTTGAAAACGCGAAAAGCTCCTCTATGGAGAGAGTTGAGCAATTCCAAAAGCATCAATGTGCACCGTTGTACTCCATTTAGTGGTCTTAGATGTCTAACTTGCTAGTTGAGCCTTTGTGCCACGTTTCGTAAGGTAAAGACGCGAATAGACCAAGTTATGTCTCAAATTGCACAAAAACGTGAAAAGCTCCTCTATGGAGAGAGTTGAGCAATTCCAAAGCATCAATGTGGACCGTTGTACTCTATTTAGTGCTCTTAAAAGTCTAACTTGCTAGTTGAGCCTTCGTGCCACATTTCGTAAGGTAAAGACGCGAATACACCAAGTTATGTCTCAAATTGCACAAAAACGTGAAAAGCTCCTCTATGGGGAGAGTTGAGCAATTCCAAAGCATCAATGTGGACCGTTGTACTCTATTTAGTACTCTTAAAAGTCTAACTTGCTAGTTGAGCCTTCGTGCCACGTTTCGTAAGGTAAGGAGGCGAATAGACCAAGTTATGTCTCAAATTGCTTGAAAACGTGAAAAGCTCCTCTATGGAGAGAGTTGAGCAATTCCAAAGCATCAATGTGGACCGTTGTACTCCATTTAGTGGTCTTAGATGTCCAACTTGCTAGTTGAGCCTTTGTGCCACGTTTCTTAAGGTAAAGACACGAATAGACCAAGTTATGTCTCAAATTGCACAAAAACGTGAAAAGCTCCTCTATGGAGAGAGTTGAGCAATTCAAAAGCATCAATGTGGACCGTTGTACTCTATTTAGTGCTCTTAAAAGTCTAACTTGCTAGTTGAGCCTTCGTGCCACGTTTCGTAAGGTAAAGACGCGAATAGACCAAGTTATGTCTCAAATTGCACAAAAACGTGAAAAGCTCCTATATGGAGAGAGTTGAGCAATTCCAAAGCATCAATGTGGACCGTTGTACTCTATTTAGTGCTCTTAAAAGTCTAACTTGCTAGTTGAGCCTTCGTGACACGTTTCGTAAGGTAAAGATGCGAATAGACCAAGTTATGTCTCAAATTGCGCAAAAACGTGAAAAGCACCTCTATGGAGAGAGTTGAGCAATTCCAAAGCATCAATGTGGACCGTTGTACTCTATTTAGTGCTCTTAAAAGTCTAACTTGCTAGTTGAGCCTTCGTGCCACGTTTCGTAAGGTAAAGACGCGAAATAGACCAAGTTATGTCTCAAATTGCACAAAAACGTGAAAAGCTCCTCTATGGAGAGAGTTGAGCAATTCCAAAGCATCAATGTGGACCGTTGTACTCTATTTAGTGCTCTTAAAAGTCTAACTTGCTAGTTGAGGCTTCGTGACACGTTTCGTAAGGTAAAGATGCGAATAGACCAAGTTATGTCTCAAATTGCGCAAAAACGTGAAAAGCACCTCTATGGAGAGAGTTGAGCAATTCCAAAGCATCAATGTGGACCGTTGTACTCTATTTAGTGCTCTTAAAAGTCTAACTTGCTAGTTGAGCCTTCGTGCCACGTTTCGTAAGGTAAAGACGCGAAATAGACCAAGTTATGTCTCAAATTGCACAAAAACGTGAAAAGCTCCTCTATGGAGAGAGTTGAGCAATTCCAAAGCATCAATGTGGACCGTTGTACTCTATTTAGTGCTCTTAAAAGTCTAACTTGCTAGTTGAGCCTTCGTGCCACGTTTCGTAAGGTAAAGACGCGAATAGATCAAGTTATGTGTGAAATTGCACAAAAACGTGAAAAGCTCCTCTATGGAGAGAGTTGAGCAATTCCAAAGCATCAATGTGGGCCGTTGTACTCTAGTTAGTGCTCTTAAAAGTCTAACTTACTAGTTGAGCCTTCGTGCCACGTTTCGTAAGGTAAAGACCCGAATAGACCAAGTTTTGTCTCAAATTGCACAAAAACGTGAAAAGCTCCTCTATGGAGAGAGTTGAGCAATTCCAAAGCATCAATGTGGACCGTTGTACTCTATTTAGTGCTCTTAAAAGTCTAACTTGCTAGTTGAGCCTTCGTGACACGTTTCGTAAGGTAAAGATGCGAATAGACCAAGTTATGTCTCAAATTGCGCAAAAACGTGAAAAGCACCTATATGGAGAGAGTTGAGCAATTCCAAACCATCAATGTGGACCGTTGTACTATATTTAGTGCTCTTAAAAGTCTAACTTGCTAGTTGAGCCTTCGTGCCACGTTTCGTAAGGTAAAGACGCGAAATAGACCAAGTTATGTCTCAAATTGCACAAAAACGTGAAAAGCTCCTCTATGGAGAGAGTTGAGCAATTCCAAAGCATCAATGTGGACCGTTGTACTCTATTTAGTACTCTTAAAAGTCTAACTTGCTAGTTGAGCCTTCGTGCCACGTTTCGTAAGGTAAGGTCGCGAATAGACCAAGTTATGTCTCAAACTGCTTGAAAACGTGAAAAGCTCCTCTATGGAGAGAGTTGAGCAATTCCAAAGCATCAATGTGGACCGTTGTACTATATTTAGTACTCTTAAAAGTCTAACTTGCTAGTTGAGCCTTCGTGCCACGTTTCGTAAGGTAAGGAGGCGAATAGACCAAGTTATGTCTCAAATTGCTTGAAAACGCGAAAAGCTCCTCTATGGAGAGAGTTGAGCAATTCCAAAAGCATCAATGTGGACCGTTGTACTCCATTTAGTGGTCTTAGATGTCTAACTTGCTAGTTGAGCCTTTGTGCCACTTTTCGTAAGGTAAAGACGCGAATAGACCAAGTTATGTCTCAAATTGCACAAAAACGTGAAAAGCTCCTCTATGGAGAGAGTTGAGCAATTCCAAAGCATCAATGTGGACCGTTGTACTCTATTTAGTGCTCTTAAAAGTCTAACTTGCTAGTTGAGCCTTCGTGACACGTTTCGTAAGGTAAAGATGCGAATAGACCAAGTTATGTCTCAAATTGCGCAAAAACGTGAAAAGCACCTATATGGAGAGAGTTGAGCAATTCCTGTTGGATCGGATGGCACCACAAGAGGGGGGGGTGAATTGTGATCTTAATCAAATTTAGACTAAGTCACCTCTTTTTTGTTTCAATTGAGTTTCACCCTAAGCGGAAGCAATTTAAATAAGTTGAATATAAATGTATGTAAAGATAATCACATAAATCAAACTTAACAACAAGAATCAAGTCAAATGATCAAAATGAATATCACACACCAAAACAAGTTGTAATGAAGCACAAAATCAGATTCAACAAATGTATGCACAAGCTTGATTCTATCACCCTAGATGTCCAATTTCAAGTATGCAATGCAAGTATGATATGCTAAAATGAAATTGCTGTAAAGTAAAGAGGGCAAAGAGATTTATAGTGGTTCGGCTTAACCCAAGCCTACTCCACTCCCCAAGTCCCACTTGGGAATTTCAAACACTCCACTATAGCTTGTTCAACCGAGTCAAGCGGAACTCATACAACCAGTGTTTTTGTAGCTCAAACACCAAACTTTACACACCGTGTGGTTTATAGCTCACCACACGAAACTCTACACACCGTGTGGTTTCTAGCTCACCACACCAAACTCTACACACCGTGTGGTTTGTAGCTCACCACACTAACTTAATCAACAAAATACAAGCTCAAAAATGGCTCTAAGAATAGCCGGGTATGAGATAAGTTTAGGCTCAAAGGCTGGCTCTTTAGTAGCTGGATTTGTAAGTGTCTAGGGCTCAAATGAAGCTCTTGAAAAGCTGGAATGGGAATGGTAAGCACAAAACTCAGATTTGAGATATTTGGTTGCTAGGGTATGTGAAATTTTGAGTAGTGCATCAACCAACGAAAATCAGTTATGATAAGGCTTGAATGGTGAAATGAAGATATAGAATGAAGCCTAATAGGTGCTGGAAATCAGATTGTGCAAGTAAGAAAATGGCTCTTGAGGAAATGATAAGAATCAAGTAAGAAAGGCTCAAGAGTAACAATAAAGCTTTGCTTGGCTAGTGTATATGATCTCTCTTCAAAATCAAGTATGTAATTAAGGAATGAATGAGTGAGAGAATGAAAGCTTGAGAGATGAAGAACACTTAAGAGAGAAAGAGTAATTTTCGGCCAAGTCTATGCACCATAGACAAAGAGTTAGTTTTTATAGAAAATTGTGGAGTGTAAGCTCATGAAATGAGGGCCATTGGATTGATATGAAAGATATGGACCCTTGGATCATTATAGACGTTAGAAGGCTTAGAGAAGTGTGAAAATGATTACAACAAGTCTCTTTTTGTAGGAAGAAATAATGGTCATTAGATGAGGAAGATTCAAAGATAGCCATTGGGTAAAAAGGTGTAGTGGAAAGGTTTAATCTTGCACCAATGGATCAAAAGGATATTTTGGAGGGAAGGAATGTGTACCATTGGATGAGGAAAACCTTTGAAATAAATCACCTTCCTTTTGTCTCTTTCCAAAGTGCTTTTCCACCAAATTATGTCTCTTTTGTAGCAAAAGAGATCTTGAGCATGTGAGGCATTTATTGCATGTCTCCTCTTGCTTTTTTTGACTTTAAATCTCTATTGTTGACTTGTAGCTCTTATTGGCTCCACTAATCCATTTCATGTATCCAACTCATATGCCATGTCATCACGTCCATGTCATCTGCCACGTCAGTCTGTTGGCTTTGACTCTGACCAGAAAATCAACTTTTCTTCAATTGGCTCCATTTAAGCTCCAATATATTCTTTACATATTCTGACCATGGTTAAGCACGAAAATGACTTTCTTAATCATGTTTGACCATGATTAAGTCTTCATTATAGTTCGGTTAAGGTCACCATGTTGATACTTGGTCAACTTGATCATCCTACACACAATTAAACTCAAGACATGCTATGTAAGCCTTGTTAGGGCTTCTTGCAATGTAAGTCCATGTTAGTTCAATAAATCAAATTCCCATGCATTTTGGGTAGGACATATAGGTCTAAGATTTCTCATGTACATTATGGATGAAAGTTCAATCAATCATGCTTTTGTAATCACTCAAACATATATATTCAACATTCTCCCCCTTTTGATGATTACAAAATAACCTATGTAACTTTGAACTATTTTCTTTAATTTTCATGAGAAACTCTCCCTCACAACATGCTTCACTCAAATTAACTCCCCCTAAACATGTGCATAAAATCAAGACAAGGGAAGTGCAATTCAAGACAAATAAACCATCAATAGGCAAGATATATCACAATATCACAATTACATTCAAGTTCCTCCCCCTTAACCTATGCATACAAACTTTTGAATTCAAAGTTGCATTCAATATTTTCTCCCCCTTTATTTTGTAAATGCATCCAAAAAGTGTTCAATATAAGCAATGCATAAACATTCATACACATATCAAGGACTCATTCTCATGCCTAGATTACCTCTTAAAAATTCAAATCTCTCTTGGTTTAGAGGTTTAGTTAGTATGTCCGCAAGTTGGTTCATTGTGTCCACATACTCTAATTTAATTGTCCCTTGAGTCACATGATCTCTAATAAAATGATGCCTAATTTCAATATGTTTAGCCTTAGAATGATGCACCGGATTTTTAGAAAGGCTAATGGCACTAGTATTATCACAATATATAGGAATATCTTTTAATTTAAGTCCAAAATCATTTAGTTGTTGTCTAATCCATAAGAGTTGAGCACAACAACTCCCTATAGCCATATATTCGGCTTCGGTGGTAGATAGGGCAACACAAGGTTGTTTCTTGGAGAACCAAGAGATAAGCATACTCCCTAGGAATTGGCATGTACCCGAAGTCCTCTTCCTATTTATCTTACATCCAGCAAAGTCGGCATCACTATATGCATGTAAATCAAACAATGAATTTTTGTCATACCATAAGCCAAGAGTTGGTGTATGCCTAAGATACCTAAATATTCTCTTAACCGCTAGGAAATGAGAATGCATAGGCTGACTTTGAAATCTAGCACACATGCATACACTAAACATAATGTCGGGTCTACTAGAGGTCAAATACAAAAGTGAACCAATCATGGACCTATACATTTTAGAATCATAAGGTTGTCCATCTTCATCTTTTTCAAGTTTAGTTGACACACTCATAGGAGTAGGAGAAGGGTTCAAGGAATCAAAACCAAACTTTCTAAGCATATCATGAATATATTTAGTTTGACTAATATGTATACCTTTCTTAGTTTGTTTAACTTGCAGCCCTAAAAAGAATGTAAGTTCACCCATCATAGACATCTCAAATTCATTTTTCATGCAAGACTCAAACTCTTTGCACATAGCCTCATTAGTAGCACCAAATATAATGTCATCTACATATATTTGAACAATAAGCATGTCATGACCTTTTTCCTTTAAGAACAAAGTGCTATCAATTTTTCCTCTTTTAAAACCATTTTGAATTAAGAATGAGGAAAGTCTATCATACCATGCCCTAGGTGCTTGTTTCAAACCATACAAGGCTTTTGTCAATTTATAAACATGGTTTGGAAAGTTAGGATCTTCAAATCCGGGTGGTTGCTTTACATACACATTCTCATTAATAAAACCATTCAAAAATGCACTTTTGACATCCATTTGATAAAGTTTAAAACCTTTGAAACATGCAAATGCCATAAGCAACCTAATAGCTTCTAACCTAGCTACGGGGGCAAATGTTTCTTCATAGTCAATCCCTTCTTCTTGGTTGTACCCTTGTGCAACCAACCTAGCCTTGTTTCTAATAACTTCACCATCTTCATTCATTTTGTTCTTAAACACCCATTTAGTTCCAATTATGGTTTGGTCTTTAGGTCTTGGAACTAGATGCCAAACTTCATTCCTAGTGAATTGATTCAACTCGTCTTGCATAGCAATAATCCATTTATCATCAAGCAAAGCATCATCAATGTTTCTAGGTTCTACTTGAGAAATTAAGGCATAAGAACCATGCACATCAACAATCAAAGCAGTATTCATTAAATCTGCAGTCACATTATGTACCACATTAGCATGCATATCACCATTATTATGAGCTAAGTGAGATCTACGAGTCCTTACCCCTTGATGCAAATCGCCAATTATGAGTTGTTTGGGATGCTTGTGTTTGTCCTTCACTTGCAGCCATGATGTAGGACCTGTAGTTTCACTATTGGAGGCCACGGGTGCAACGTCACTTTCTTCCAAGCCCACGGGTGCATCACTATTTTGTATCTCCTTGTGCTCATTTTCTCCCTCTTTGCTTGGATCATCATCTTTAGGTGTAGGAGAGTCATCTTTATCATCTTTTAAGCTCAACTTCTCCAAACCTAACTCAATGTCATCATTCTCAAGCAAAGGGTCAAATGCAAGAGTTTCAATAAATTTAACATGAATGGACTCTTCTATTCTCCTAGACTTTGGATTGTAAACTCTATAAGCTCTAGAAGTTAAAGCATAGCCAACAAATACACAAGGAGTAGATTTTGCATCAAATTTATCTAAGTCATCCTTAGTGTTTAGTACATAACATTTGCAACCAAAAACTCTAAAGTAGTCAACCTTAGGTTTTCTATCATTCCAAATCTCATAAGGTGTCTTATTTATCTTCTTTCTAATAGACAACCTATTTGTAACATAGCATGCACAATTAATGGCCTCGGCCCACAAGAACTTAGGCAAATCATGTTCACAAAGCATAGTCCTAGCAATTTCTTGCAAAGTTCTATTTTTCCTTTCTACTACCCCAATTTGTTGGGGTGTTCTAGGTGAAGAGAAATCATGTCTAATGCCATATTCATCACATAGATCAATAAATGCATGATTATCAAATTCTCCTCCATGATCACTTCTAATCTTGCTAATGCTTATGTTCTTTTCATTTTGAAGCCTCTTGATTAGTTTTGAAAACTCATGAATGGTCTCATGTTTATGTGCAAGGAAAATCACCCAAGTATATTTAGAATAATCATCAACAATCACAAAGGTATAGGATCTACCACCTAGACTTTTAACTCTTCTTGGACCAAACAAATCAAGATGCAAAAGTTCTAAAACCCTAGTAGTTGAAATCTGGTTTTTAGACTTGAAAGACTCCCTAGTGTGTTTTCCTCTAATGCATGGCTCACAAGCATCATACATGTCAAAGTTCAAAGAAGGTATGCCTCTAACAAGATTATTTCTAACCAATTTTTCAATTGTAGAAATTCCTATATGTCCTAATCTTTTATGCCATATATTCACATCATTAACATTGGAAATCAAACATTTAAGTTTGCAATCATTCAAGTCTTTCAAATTAATAGAATACACATTACCATCTCTTTTTCCTACAAGCACACATTCGTTCATGGCATTTAAAAGCTCACACTTTGAATCATCAAAACATATGCGCAAGCCACCATCACACAATTGAGAAATACTAAGAAGGTTAAACGACAATCCATCAACTAATTGCACATTAGAGATAGAGAAAGAGGATACATCACCTATGGATCCTTGACCAAGAATCCTACCCTTCTTGTTGTCACCAAAAGTCACATGACCACCATTAGAGAACTTCTTGAGAGAAGAAAAAGAACTTGAGTTCCCGGTCATATGTCTTGAGCAACCACTATCCAAGTACCACTTGGAAGCCTTAGAACTTTTGATTTTCAAGAACACCTACATTAGTTCAATTCGCTTTAGGTACCCAATTTCTTTTGGGTCCTAGGAGGTTAGCATCAAGAATCTTGGTTCCCTTTGGAATCCACATTTGCTTAACTTTCTTGCCAAACACATATTGAAACTTTGGAAAAACTTTGGCATTCAAGTTATGCATATATGCATCATTTGAAGAATGAAATGAAGTGCTAGCATACATAGAGCCTTGTGGAGCTCTAGGAGCCCTAGAATACCTTATGGGTTGCCCTAATTTCTTAGGAAACCCTACGGGTCTCTTGGGACCAGATTTGATATCCTTCTTCCAAGGCTGATTTGGCACACCCCTAATGGGAATAGGCCTATGTCTCACGGATTGGACAAATGATACATGTTCATGATGTGATTTCGAAGTACTAGCATGCATATCATTCAAAGCATTGTAGTTAGGAGGTGAAAAAATCATTTTCTTAGGAAAACAATCCCCCTTCATGTCATTCAAGGAATGCAAATATCCATGTGATACAAAAGATGTAGAAATATCATGCATATCACATTTCTTCAATTTTACATCATCACCAACATAACCTAAACCCGATTTGTCCAAAGATTGTCTAAGGCATGATAAGAGTGAATCAAGTCTAGAAGATCCCACACTAAACTTTGAGAAAGATTTCTCTAGATCCTCATATCTTAATTTCAAAGCATCTAATTCATTTTGAACAATAGAGTCATCATGTGACTCTTGGTTCTCATTAGGCACAATAGCAATCAATTTCAAATCATCATACTCTTCTTGCAAGGTACTAAGTTTAAATTGCAAATCTTCAATCAAGGGTTCATGATCACACTTAGATATGTTATTAGCACACATGACAGCAAGCATATCGCACTTTTCATCACATTTAGCTTTTAGATCATCTATGGTCTTTTCATGCTCTTCTACCTTAGCATTTAAACAATCAATCTCATTTTTCAATTGTTTCTTTTCCTTATGCATTTTCCTATTCTTAGCATTCATGTCATTGAGTAAGGAAAGCAAATCATCAATAGACACATCATCATCATCATGATCAAAAGAATTTACCTCCTCATCCGGATCGGATGAGTTTCCTTTGGCCATCAAGCAAAATCTAGCAAACTCATCCTCACTTGAAGAGCTTTCGGAGTCCGAATCACTCCAAGTAGCTTTGAAGGCTCTCTTGGATTGCTCCTTGCTCTTATCTTTCTTCTTTGGACACTCATACTTCATGTGCCCCTTCTTGCCACACTCAAAGCACCTCAAATCTTTGTCTTGCTCCTCATGGTTCCCTTGGGAGTCGCTTTGATCCCCACGGCCAGATTTGAAGTTGTCCCTCTTTGAGTGGCCAAAAGGTCTACCACCTTGCTTCTTCTTGTTTATCAAGTATCTCTTGAACCTCCTTGTCATTAAGGCTACTTCCTCATCACTCAAATCATCTCCACTATCAACCTTGGAGGCAAAGGCAATGCTCTTCTTTTTGGTGTCCTCTTTTTGAGCTTCTCTTGCCTTCAAGTTTGTCTCATATACTAGAAGTGATCCTACAAGCTCATCCAACTTCAAAATTTTGAGATCTTTAGCTTCTTGGATGGCAATCACTTTGGCATCCCATGCTTCCGGAAGACTTCTCAAGTACTTTTGCACCTTTTCTTGATTGGAGAATGTCTTCCCTAAAGATTCAAGAGAATTCAGAATTTTGGTTAGTCTAATATCCATATCGGTAATAGACTCATGTGGAAACATAGTGAACAATTCATATGAATGCATGAGCATGTTAATCTTAGACTCCTTTACTTGATTAGTTCCCTCATGCTTCATCTCTAACCTAGTCCACATATCTTGAGCCGAAATGCATGTAGAAATATGTTTAGCTTCAATTGAATTCAATGCATTAAATAAAATAGACATAGCTTTAGCATTCAAAGAAATCTTTTTCTTATCATTATCATCCCATTTATCCCTAGGTTTTGAAATCTCTTTTTCGATATCACCGATCTTGGTGGTGATGGTAGGCTCATAAGGTCCATCCTCTATGACATACCACAAATCAATATCAAGAGACATGAAATAAAGTTTCATTCTCATCTTCCAATGGTCATAGTCTTCTCCATTAAAGAATGAAGGTCTACCACTAGATTGACCCTCTAACACATGATCATGTCTACCACTAGTAGATGCCATCATATAAATCACTAATAATGCACAAGAAAATTACTTCTATATGCAAGGGAACACAAGCTCCGATACCACTTGTTGGATCGGATGGCACCACAAGAGGGGGGGGTGAATTGTGATCTTAATCAAATTTAGACTAAGTCACCTCTTTTTTGTTTCAATTGAGTTTCACCCTAAGCGGAAGCAATTTAAATAAGTTGAATATAAATGTATGTAAAGATAATCACATAAATCAAACTTAACAACAAGAATCAAGTCAAATGATCAAAATGAATATCACACACCAAAACAAGTTGTAATGAAGCACAAAATCAGATTCAACAAATGTATGCACAAGCTTGATTCTATCACCCTAGATGTCCAATTTCAAGTATGCAATGCAAGTATGATATGCTAAAATGAAATTGCTGTAAAGTAAAGAGGGCAAAGAGATTTATAGTGGTTCGGCTTAACCCAAGCCTACTCCACTCCCCAAGTCCCACTTGGGAATTTCAAACACTCCACTATAGCTTGTTCAACCGAGTCAAGCGGAACTCATACAACCAGTGTTTTTGTAGCTCAAACACCAAACTTTACACACCGTGTGGTTTATAGCTCACCACACGAAACTCTACACACCGTGTGGTTTCTAGCTCACCACACCAAACTCTACACACCGTGTGGTTTGTAGCTCACCACACTAACTTAATCAACAAAATACAAGCTCAAAAATGGCTCTAAGAATAGCCGGGTATGAGATAAGTTTAGGCTCAAAGGCTGGCTCTTTAGTAGCTGGATTTGTAAGTGTCTAGGGCTCAAATGAAGCTCTTGAAAAGCTGGAATGGGAATGGTAAGCACAAAACTCAGATTTGAGATATTTGGTTGCTAGGGTATGTGAAATTTTGAGTAGTGCATCAACCAACGAAAATCAGTTATGATAAGGCTTGAATGGTGAAATGAAGATATAGAATGAAGCCTAATAGGTGCTGGAAATCAGATTGTGCAAGTAAGAAAATGGCTCTTGAGGAAATGATAAGAATCAAGTAAGAAAGGCTCAAGAGTAACAATAAAGCTTTGCTTGGCTAGTGTATATGATCTCTCTTCAAAATCAAGTATGTAATTAAGGAATGAATGAGTGAGAGAATGAAAGCTTGAGAGATGAAGAACACTTAAGAGAGAAAGAGTAATTTTCGGCCAAGTCTATGCACCATAGACAAAGAGTTAGTTTTTATAGAAAATTGTGGAGTGTAAGCTCATGAAATGAGGGCCATTGGATTGATATGAAAGATATGGACCCTTGGATCATTATAGACGTTAGAAGGCTTAGAGAAGTGTGAAAATGATTACAAC
This sequence comes from Tripterygium wilfordii, assembly GCF_013401445.1. Classification (NCBI taxonomy): domain Eukaryota; kingdom Viridiplantae; phylum Streptophyta; class Magnoliopsida; order Celastrales; family Celastraceae; genus Tripterygium; species Tripterygium wilfordii. The sequence continues at coordinate 47,678 of NW_024056348.1, read as the reverse complement.
AAGTCTCTTTTTGTAGGAAGAAATAATGGTCATTAGATGAGGAAGATTCAAAGATAGCCATTGGGTAAAAAGGTGTAGTGGAAAGGTTTAATCTTGCACCAATGGATCAAAAGGATATTTTGGAGGGAAGGAATGTGTACCATTGGATGAGGAAAACCTTTGAAATAAATCACCTTCCTTTTGTCTCTTTCCAAAGTGCTTTTCCACCAAATTATGTCTCTTTTGTAGCAAAAGAGATCTTGAGCATGTGAGGCATTTATTGCATGTCTCCTCTTGCTTTTTTTGACTTTAAATCTCTATTGTTGACTTGTAGCTCTTATTGGCTCCACTAATCCATTTCATGTATCCAACTCATATGCCATGTCATCACGTCCATGTCATCTGCCACGTCAGTCTGTTGGCTTTGACTCTGACCAGAAAATCAACTTTTCTTCAATTGGCTCCATTTAAGCTCCAATATATTCTTTACATATTCTGACCATGGTTAAGCACGAAAATGACTTTCTTAATCATGTTTGACCATGATTAAGTCTTCATTATAGTTCGGTTAAGGTCACCATGTTGATACTTGGTCAACTTGATCATCCTACACACAATTAAACTCAAGACATGCTATGTAAGCCTTGTTAGGGCTTCTTGCAATGTAAGTCCATGTTAGTTCAATAAATCAAATTCCCATGCATTTTGGGTAGGACATATAGGTCTAAGATTTCTCATGTACATTATGGATGAAAGTTCAATCAATCATGCTTTTGTAATCACTCAAACATATATATTCAACAATTCCAAACCATCAATGTGGACCGTTGTACTATATTTAGTGCTCTTAAAAGTCTAACTTGCTAGTTGAGCCTTCGTGCCACGTTTCGTAAGGTAAAGACGCGAAATAGACCAAGTTATGTCTCAAATTGCACAAAAACGTGAAAAGCTCCTCTATGGAGAGAGTTGAGCAATTCCAAAGCATCAATGTGGACCGTTGTACTCTATTTAGTACTCTTAAAAGTCTAACTTGCTAGTTGAGCCTTCGTGCCACGTTTCGTAAGGTAAGGTCGCGAATAGACCAAGTTATGTCTCAAACTGCTTGAAAACGTGAAAAGCTCCTCTATGGAGAGAGTTGAGCAATTCCAAAGCATCAATGTGGACCGTTGTACTATATTTAGTACTCTTAAAAGTCTAACTTGCTAGTTGAGCCTTCGTGCCACGTTTCGTAAGGTAAGGAGGCGAATAGACCAAGTTATGTCTCAAATTGCTTGAAAACGCGAAAAGCTCCTCTATGGAGAGAGTTGAGCAATTCCAAAAGCATCAATGTGGACCGTTGTACTCCATTTAGTGGTCTTAGATGTCTAACTTGCTAGTTGAGCCTTTGTGCCACTTTTCGTAAGGTAAAGACGCGAATAGACCAAGTTATGTCTCAAATTGCACAAAAACGTGAAAAGCTCCTCTATGGAGAGAGTTGAGCAATTCCAAAGCATCAATGTGGACCGTTGTACTCTATTTAGTGCTCTTAAAAGTCTAACTTGCTAGTTGAGCCTTCGTGCCACATTTCGTAAGGTAAAGACGCGAATACACCAAGTTATGTCTCAAATTGCACAAAAACGTGAAAAGCTCCTCTATGGAGAGAGTTGAGCAATTCCAAAGCATCAATGTGGACCGTTGTACTCTATTTAGTGTTCTTAGAAGTTTTACTTGCTAGTTGAGCCTTCGTGCCACGTTTCGTAAGGTAAAGACGCGAAATAGACCAAGTTATGTCTCAAATTGCACAAAAACGTGAAAAGCTCCTCTATGGAGAGAGTTGAGCAATTCCAAAGCATCAATGTGGACCGTTGTACTCCATTTAGTGGTCTTAGATGTCTAACTTGCTAGTTGAGCCTTTGTGCCACGTTTCGTAAGGTAAAGACGCGAATAGACCAAGTTATGTCTCAAATTGCACAAAAAGGTGAAAAGCTCCTCTATGGAGAGAGTTGAGCAATTCCAAAGCATCAATGTGGACCGTTGTACTCTATTTAGTGCTCTTAAAAGTCTAACTTGCTAGTTGAGCCTTCGTGCCACGTTTCGTAAGGTAAAGATGCGAATAGACCAAGTTCTGTCTCAAATTGCGCAAAAACGTGAAAAGCACCTCTATGGAGAGAGTTGAGCAATTCCAAAGCATCAATGTGGACCGTTGTACTCTATTTAGTGCTCTTAAAAGTCTAACTTGCTAGTTGAGCCTTTGTGCCACGTTTCGTAAGGTAAAGACGCGAAATAGACCAAGTCATGTCTCAAATTGCACAAAAACGTGAAAAGCTCCTCTATGGGGAGAGTTGAGCAATTCCAAAGCATCAATGTGGACCGTTGTACTCTATTTAGTACTCTTAAAAGTCTAACTTGCTAGTTGAGCCTTCGTGCCACGTTTCGTAAGGTAAGGAGGCGAATAGACCAAGTTATGTCTCAAATTGCTTGAAAACGTGAAAAGCTCCTCTATGGAGAGAGTTGAGCAATTCCAAAGCATCAATGTGGACCTTTGTACTCTATTTAGTACTCTTAAAAGTCTAACTTGCTAGTTGAGCCTTCGTGCCACGTTTCGTAAGGTAAGGAGGCGAATAGACCAAGTTATGTCTCAAATTGCTTGAAAACGCGAAAAGCTCCTCTATGGAGAGAGTTGAGCAATTCCAAAAGCATCAATGTGGACCGTTGTACTCCATTTAGTGGTCTTAGATGTCTAACTTGCTAGTTGAGCCTTTGTGCCACGTTTCGTAAGGTAAAGACGCGAATAGACCAAGTTATGTCTCAAATTGCACAAAAACGTGAAAAGCTCCTCTATGGAGAGAGTTGAGCAATTCAAAAGCATCAATGTGGACCGTTGTACTCTATTTAGTGCTCTTAAAAGTCTAACTTGCTAGTTGAGCCTTCGTGCCACGTTTCGTAAGGTAACGACGCGAATAGACCAAGTTATGTCTCAAATTGCACAAAAAGGTGAAAAGCTGCTCTATGGAGAGAGTTGAGCAATTCCAAAGCATCAATGTGGACCGTTGTACTCTATTTAGTACTCTTAAAAGTCTAACTTGCTAGTTGAGCCTTCGTGCCACGTTTCGTAAGGTAACGACGCAAATAGACCAAGTTATGTCTCAAATTGCTTGAAAACGTGAAAAGCTCCTCTATGGAGAGAGTTGAGCAATTCCAAAGCATCAATGTGGACCGTTGTACTCCATTTAGTGGTCTTAGATGTCTAACTTGCTAGTTGAGCCTTTATGCCACATTTCGTAAGGTAAAGACGCGAATAGACCAAGTTATGTCTCAAATTGCACAAAAACGTGAAAAGCTCCTCTATGGAGAGAGTTGAGCAATTCCAAAGCATCAATGTGGACCGTTGTACTCTATTTAGTGCTCTTAAAAGTCTAACTTGCTAGTTGAGCCTTCGTGACAGGTTTCGTAAGGTACAGATGCGAATAGACCAAGTTATGTCTCAAATTGCACAAAAACGTGAAAAGCTCCTCTTTGGAGAGAGTCGAGCAATTCCAAAGCATCAATGTGGACCGTTGTACTCTATTTAGTGCTCTTAAAAGTCTAACTTGCTAGTTGAGCCCTTGTGCCAGGTTTCGTAAGGTAAAGACGCGAAATAGACCAAGTTATGTCTCAAATTGCACAAAAACGTGAAAAGCTCCTCTATGGAGAGAGTTGAGCAATTCCAAAGCATCAATGTGGACCGTTGTACTCTATTTAGTACTCTTAAAAGTCTAACTTGCTAGTTGAGCCTTCGTGCCACGTTTCGTAAGGTAAGGAGGCGAATAGACCAAGTTATGTCTCAAATTGCTTGAAAACGTGAAAAGCTCCTCTATGGAGAGAGTTGAGCAATTCCAAAGCATCAATGTGGACCGTTGTACTCCATTTAGTGGTCTTAGATGTCTAACTTGCTAGTTGAGCCTTTGTGCCACATTTCGTAAGGTAAAGACGCGAATAGACCAAGTTATGTCTCAAATTGCACAAAAACGTGAAAAGCTCCTCTATGGAGAGAGTTGAGCAATTCCAAAGCATCAATGTGGACCGTTGTACTCTATTTAGTGCTCTTAAAAGTCTAACTTGCTAGTTGAGCCTTCGTGCCACGTTTCGTAAGGTAAAGACACGAATAGACCAAGTTATGTCTCAAATTGCACAAAAACGTGAAAAGCTCCTCTATGGAGAGAGTTGAGCAATTCCAAAGCATCAATGTGGACCGTTGTACTCTATTTAGTGCTCTTAAAAGTCTAACTTACTAGTTGAGCCTTTGTGCCACGTTTCGTAAGGTAAAGACCCGAATAGGCCAAGTTTTGTCTCAAATTGCACAAAAACGTGAAAAGCTCCTCTATGGAGAGAGTTGAGCAATTCCAAAGCATCAATGTGGACCGTTGTACTCTATTTAGTGCTCTTAAAAGTCTAACTTGCTAGTTGAGCCTTCGTGCCACGTTTCGTAAGGTAAGTAGGCGAATAGACCAAGTTATGTCTCAAATTGCTTGAAAACGTGAAAAGCTCCTCTATGGAGAGAGTTGAGCAATTCCAAAGCATCATTGTGGACCGTTGTACTCCATTTAGTGGTCTTAGATGTCTAACTTGCTAGTTGAGCCTTTGTGCCACGTTTCGTAAGGTAACGACGCGAATAGACCAAGTTATGTCTCAAATTGCACAAAAAGGTGAAAAGCTCCTCTATGGAGAGAGTTGAGCAATTCCAAAGCATCAATGTGGACCGTTGTACTCTATTTAGTGCTCTTAAAAGTCTAACTTGCTAGTTGAGCCTTCGTGACAGGTTTCGTAAGGTACAGATGCGAATAGACCAAGTTATGTCTCAAATTGCGCAAAAACGTGAAAAGCACCTCTATGGAGAGAGTTGAGCAATTCCAAAGCATCAATGTGGACCGTTGTACTCTATTTAGTGCTCTTAAAAGTCTAACTTGCTAGTTGAGCCCTTGTGCCAGGTTTCGTAAGGTAAAGACGCGAAATAGACCAAGTTATGTCTCAAATTGCACAAAAACGTGAAAAGCTCCTCTATGGAGAGAGTTGAGCAATTCCAAAGCATCAATGTGGACCGTTGTACTCTATTTAGTACTCTTAAAAGTCTAACTTGCTAGTTGAGCCTTCGTGCCACGTTTCGTAAGGTAAGGAGGCGAATAGACCAAGTTATGTCTCAAATTGCTTGAAAACGTGAAAAGCTCCTCTATGGAGAGAGTTGAGCAATTCCAAAGCATCAATGTGGACCGTTGTACTCCATTTAGTGGTCTTAGATGTCTAACTTGCTAGTTGAGCCTTTGTGCCACATTTCGTAAGGTAAAGACGCGAATAGACCAAGTTATGTCTCAAATTGCACAAAAACGTGAAAAGCTCCTCTATGGAGAGAGTTGAGCAATTCCAAAGCATCAATGTGGACCGTTGTACTCTATTTAGTGCTCTTAAAAGTCTAACTTGCTAGTTGAGCCTTCGTGCCACGTTTCGTAAGGTAAAGACGCGAATAGACCAAGTTATGTCTCAAATTGCACAAAAACGTGAAAAGCTCCTCTATGGAGAGAGTTGAGCAATTCCAAAGCATCAATGTGGACCGTTGTACTCTATTTAGTGCTCTTAAAAGTCTAACTTGCTAGTTGAGCCTTCGTGCCACATTTCGTAAGGTAAAGACGCGAATACACCAAGTTATGTCTCAAATTGCACAAAAACGTGAAAAGCTCCTCTATGGAGAGAGTTGAGCAATTCCAAAGCATCAATGTGGACCGTTGTACTCTATTTAGTGTTCTTAGAAGTTTTACTTGCTAGTTGAGCCTTCGTGCCACGTTTCGTAAGGTAAAGACGCGAATAGACCAAGTTATGTCTCAAATTGCACAAAAACGTGAAAAGCTCCTCTATGGAGAGAGTTGAGCAATTCCAAAGCATCAATGTGGACCGTTGTACTCCATTTAGTGGTCTTAGATGTCTAACTTGCTAGTTGAGCCTTTGTGCCACGTTTTGTAAGGTAAAGACGCGATTAGACCAAGTTATGTCTCAAATTGCACAAAAAGGTGAAAAGCTCCTCTATGGAGAGAGTTGAGCAATTCCAAAGCATCAATGTGGACCGTTGTACTCTATTTAGTGCTCTTAAAAGTCTAACTTGCTAGTTGAGCCTTCGTGCCACATTTCGTAAGGTAAAGACGCGAATACACCAAGTTATGTCTCAAATTGCACAAAAACGTGAAAAGCTTCTCTATGGAGAGAGTTGAGCAATTCCAAAGCATCAATGTGGACCGTTGTACTCTATTTAGTGCTCTTAAAAGTCTAACTTGCTAGTTGAGCCTTTGTGCCACGTTTCGTAAGGTAAAGACGCGAATAGACCAAGTTATGTCTCAATTTGCACAAAAACGTGAAAAGCTCATCTACGGGGAGAGTTGAGCAATCCCAAAGCATCAATGTGGACCGTTGTACTCTATTTAGTACTCTTAAAAGTCTAGCTTGCTAGTTGAGCCTTCGTGCCACGTTTCGTAAGGTAAAGACGCGAATAGACCAAGTTATGTCTCAAATTGCACAAAAACGTGAAAAGCTCCTCTATGGAGAGAGTTGAGCAATTCCAAAGCATCAATGTGGACCGTTGTACTCTATTTAGTGCTCTTAAAAGTCTAACTTGCTAGTTGAGCCTTTGTGCCACGTTTCGTAAGGTAAAGACGCGAATAGACCAAGTTATGTCTCAAATTGCACAAAAACGTGAAAAGCTCCTCTATGGAGAGAGTTGAGCAATTCCAAAGCATCAATGTGGACCGTTGTACTCTATTTAGTGCTCTTAAAAGTCTAACTTGCTAGTTGAGCCTTCGTGCCACGTTTCGTAAGGTAAAGACGCGAATAGACCAAGTTATGTCTCAAATTGCACAAAAACGTGAAAAGCTCCTCTATGGAGAGAGTTGAGCAATTCCAAAGCATCAATGTGGACCGTTGTACTCTATTTAGTGCTCTTAAAAGTCTAACTTGCTAGTTGAGCCTTCGTGCCACAGTTTCGTAAGGTAAAGACGCGAATAGACCAAGTTATGTCTCAAATTGCACAAAAACGTGAAAAGCTCCTCTATGGAGAGAGTTGAGCAATTCCAAAGCATCAATGTGGACCGTTGTACTCTATTTAGTGTTCCTAGAAGTCTTAACTTGCTAGTTGAGCCTTCGTGCCACGTTTCGTAAGGTAAAGACGCGAATAGACCAAGTTATGTCTCAAATTGCACAAAAACGTGAAAAGCTCCTCTATGGAGAGAGTTGAGCAATTCCAAAGCATCAATGTGGACCGTTGTACTCCATTTAGTGGTCTTAGATGTCTAACTTGCTAGTTGAGCCTTTGTGCCACGTTTCGTAAGGTAAAGACGCGAATAGACCAAGTTATGTCTCAAATTGCACAAAAAGGTGAAAAGCTCCTCTATGGAGAGAGTTGAGCAATTCCAAAGCATCAATGTGGACCGTTGTACTCTATTTAGTGCTCTTAAAAGTCTAACTTGCTAGTTGAGCCTTCGTGCCACGTTTCGTAAGGTAAAGATGCGAATAGACCAAGTTATGTCTCAAATTGCGCAAAAACGTGAAAAGCACCTCTATGGAGAGAGTTGAGCAATTCCAAAGCATCAATGTGGACCGTTGTACTCTATTTAGTGCTCTTAAAAGTCTAACTTGCTAGTTGAGCCTTTGTGCCACGTTTCGTAAGGTAAAGACGCGAAATAGACCAAGTTATGTCTCAATTTGCACAAAAACGTGAAAAGCTCATCTATGGGGAGAGTTGAGCAATTCCAAAGCATCAATGTGGACCGTTGTACTCTATTTAGTACTCTTAAAAGTCTAGCTTGCTAGTTGAGCCTTCGTGCCACGTTTCGTAAGGTAAGGAGGCGAATAGACCAAGTTATGTCTCAAATTGCTTGAAAACGTGAAAAGCTCCTCTATGGAGAGAGTTGAGCAATTCCAAAGCATCAATGTGGACCGTTGTACTCTATTTAGTACTCTTAAAAGTCTAACTTGCTAGTTGAGCCTTCGTGCCACGTTTCGTAAGGTAAGGAGGCGAATAGACCAAGTTATGTCTCAAATTGCTTAAAAACGCGAAAAGCTCCTCTATGGAGAGAGTTGAGCAATTCCAAAGCATCAATGTGGACCGTTGTACTCCTATTTAGTGGTCTTAAGATGTCTAACTTGCTAGTTGAGCCTTTCGTGCCACGTTTCGTAAGGTAAAGACGCGAATAGACCAAGTTATGTCTCAAATTGCACAAAAACGTGAAAAGCTCCTCTATGGAGAGAGTTGAGCAATTCCAAAGCATCAATGTGGACAGTTGTACTCTATTTAGTGCTCTTAAAAGTCTAACTTGCTAGTTGAGCCTTCGTGCCACGTTTCGTAAGGTAAAGACGCGAATAGACCAAGTTATGTCTCAAATTGCACAAAAACGTGAAAAGCTCCTCTATGGAGAGAGTTGAGCAATTCCAAAGCATCAATGTGGACCGTTGTACTCTATTTAGTGCTCTTAAAAGTCTAACTTGCTAGTTGAGCCTTCGTGCCACGTTTCGTAAGGTAAAGACGCGAATAGACCAAGTTATGTCTCAAATTGCACAAAAACGTGAAAAGCTCCTCTATGGAGAGAGTTGAGCAATTCCAAAGCATCAATGTGGACCGTTGTACTCTATTTAGTGTTCTTAGAAGTTTTACTTGCTAGTTGAGCCTTCGTGCCACGTTTCGTAAGGTAAAGACGCGAATAGACCAAGTTATGTCTCAAATTGCACAAAAACGTGAAAAGCTCCTCTATGGAGAGAGTTGAGCAATTCCAAAGCATCAATGTGGACCGTTGTACTCTATTTAGTGCTCTTAAAAGTCTAACTTGCTAGTTGAGCCTTCGTGACACGTTTCGTAAGGTAAGGAGGTGAATAGACCAAGTTATGTCTCAAATTGCTTGAAAACGTGAAAAGCTCCTCTATGGAGAGAGTTGAGCAATTCCAAAGCATCAATGTGGACCGTTGTACTCTATTAGTGCTCTTAAAAGTCTAACTTGCTAGTTGAGCCTTCGTGCCACGTTTCGTAAGGTAAGGAGGCGAATAGACCAAGTTATGTCTCAAATTGCTTGAAAACGCGAAAAGCTCCTCTATGGAGAGAGTTGAGCAATTCCAAAGCATCAATGTGGACTGTTGTACTCCATTTAGTGGTCTTAGATGTCTAACTTGCTAGTTGAGCCTTTGTGCCACGTTTCGTAAGGTAAAGACGCGAATAGACCAAGTTATGTCTCAAATTGCACAAAAACGTGAAAAGCTCCTCTATGGAGAGAGTTGAGCAATTCCAAAGCATCAATGTGGACCGTTGTACTCTATTTAGTGCTCTTAAAAGTCTAACTTGCTAGTTGAGCCTTCGTGACACGTTTCGTAAGGTAAGGAGGCGAATAGACCAAGTTATGTCTCAAATTGCTTGAAAACGTGAAAAGCTCCTCTATGGAGAGAGTTGAGCAATTCCAAAGCATCAATGTGGACCGTTGTACTCTATTAGTGCTCTTAAAAGTCTAACTTGCTAGTTGAGCCTTCGTGCCACGTTTCGTAAGGTAAAGACGCGAATAGACCAAGTTATGTCTCAAATTGCACAAAAACGTGAAAAGCTCCTCTATGGAGAGAGTTGAGCAATTCCAAAGCATCAATGTGGACCGTTGTACTCTATTTAGTGCTCTTAAAAGTCTAACTTGCTAGTTGAGCCTTCGTGCCACGTTTCGTAAGGTAAAGACGCGAATAGACCAAGTTATGTCTCAAATTGCACAAAAACGTGAAAAGCTCCTCTATGGAGAGAGTTGAGCAATTCCAAAGCATCAATGTGGACCGTTGTACTCTATTTAGTGCTCTTAAAAGTCTAACTTGCTAGTTGAGCCTTCGTGCCACGTTTCGTAAGGTAAAGATGCGAATAGACCAAGTTATGTCTCAAATTGCGCAAAAACGTGAAAAGCACCTCTATGGAGAGAGTTGAGCAATTCCAAAGCATCAATGTGGACCGTTGTACTCTATTTAGTGCTCTTAAAAGTCTAACTTGCTAGTTGAGCCCTCGTGCCACGTTTCGTAAGGTAAAGACGCGAAATAGACCAAGTTATGTCTCAAATTGCACAAAAACGTGAAAAGCTCATCTATGGAGAGAGTTGAGCAATTCCAAAGCATCAATGTGGACCGTTGTACTCTATTTAGTACTCTTAAAAGTCTAACTTGCTAGTTGAGCCTTCGTGCCACGTTTCGTAAGGTAAGGAGGCGAATAGACCAAGTTATGTCTCAAATTGCTTGAAAAACGTGAAAAGCTCCTCTATGGAGAGAGTTGAGCAATTCCAAAGCATCAATGTGGACCGTTGTACTCTATTTAGTGCTCTTAAAAGTCTAACTTGCTAGTTGAGCCTTCGTGCCACGTTTCGTAAGGTAAAGAGGCGAATAGACCAAGTTATGTCTCAAATTGCTACAAAAACGTGAAAAGCTCCTCTATGGAGAGAGTTGAGCAATTCCAAAGCATCAATGTGGACCGTTGTACTCTATTTAGTGCTTTTAAATGTCTAACTTGCTAGTTGAGCCTTCGTGCCACGTTTCGTAAGGTAAAGACGCGAATAGACCAAGTTATGTCTCAAATTGCACAAAAACGTGAAAAGCTCCTCTATGGAGAGAGTTGAGCAATTCCAAAGCATCAATGTGGACCGTTGTACTCTATTTAGTGCTCTTAAAAGTCTAACTTGCTAGTTGAGCCTTCGTGCCACGTTTCGTAAGGTAAAGATGCGAATAGACCAAGTTATGTCTCAAATTGCGCAAAAACGTGAAAAGCATCCTCTATGGAGAGAGTTGAGCAATTCCAAAGCATCAATGTGGACCGTTGTACTCTATTTAGTGCTCTTAAAAGTCTAACTTGCTAGTTGAGCCTTCGTGCCACGTTTCGTAAGGTAAAGACGCGAAATAGACCAAGTTATGTCTCAAATTGCACAAAAACGTGAAAAGCTCCTCTATGGAGAGAGTTGAGCAATTCCAAAGCATCAATGTGGACCGTTGTACTCTATTTAGTGCTCTTAAAAGTCTAACTTGCTAGTTGAGCCTTCGTGCCACGTTTCGTAAGGTAAAGAGGCGAATAGACCAAGTTATGTCTCAAATTGCTTGAAAAACGTGAAAAGCTCCTCTATGGAGAGAGTTGAGCAATTCCAAAGCATCAATGTGGACCGTTGTACTCTATTTAGTGCTCTTAAAAGTCTAACTTGCTAGTTGAGCCTTCGTGCCACGTTTCGTAAGGTAAGGAGGCGAATAGACCAAGTTATGTCTCAAATTGCTAAAAAACGTGAAAAGCTCCTCTATGGAGAGAGTTGAGCAATTCCAAAGCATCAATGTGGACCGTTGTACTCTATTTAGTGCTCTTAAGATGTCTAACTTGCTAGTTGAGCCTTCGTGCCACGTTTCGTAAGGTAAAGACGCGAATAGACCAAGTTATGTCTCAAATTGCACAAAAACGTGAAAAGCTCCTCTATGGAGAGAGTTGAGCAATTCCAAAGCATCAATGTGGACCGTTGTACTCTATTTAGTGCTCTTAAAAGTCTAACTTGCTAGTTGAGCCTTCGTGCCACGTTTCGTAAGGTAAAGATGCGAATAGACCAAGTTATGTCTCAAATTGCACAAAAACGTGAAAAGCTACCTCTATGGAGAGAGTTGAGCAATTCCAAAGCATCAATGTGGACCGTTGTACTCTATTTAGTGCTCTTAAAAGTCTAACTTGCTAGTTGAGCCTTCGTGCCACGTTTCGTAAGGTAAAGACGCGAAATAGACCAAGTTATGTCTCAAATTGCACAAAAACGTGAAAAGCTCCTCTATGGAGAGAGTTGAGCAATTCCAAAGCATCAATGTGGACCGTTGTACTCTATTTAGTGCTCTTAAAAGTCTAACTTGCTAGTTGAGCCTTCGTGCCACGTTTCGTAAGGTAAAGAGGCGAATAGACCAAGTTATGTCTCAAATTGCTGAAAAACGTGAAAAGCTCCTCTATGGAGAGAGTTGAGCAATTCCAAAGCATCAATGTGGACCGTTGTACTCTATTTAGTGCTCTTAAAAGTCTAACTTGCTAGTTGAGCCTTCGTGCCACGTTTCGTAAGGTAAGGAGGCGAATAGACCAAGTTATGTCTCAAATTGCTTGAAAAACGTGAAAAGCTCCTCTATGGAGAGAGTTGAGCAATTCCAAAGCATCAATGTGGACCGTTGTACTCTATTTAGTGCTCTTAAAGTCTAACTTGCTAGTTGAGCCTTCGTGCCACGTTTCGTAAGGTAAAGACGCGAATAGACCAAGTTATGTCTCAAATTGCACAAAAACGTGAAAAGCTCCTCTATGGAGAGAGTTGAGCAATTCCAAAGCATCAATGTGGACCGTTGTACTCTATTTAGTGCTCTTAAAAGTCTAACTTGCTAGTTGAGCCTTCGTGCCACGTTTCGTAAGGTAAAGACGCGAATAGACCAAGTTATGTCTCAAATTGCACAAAAACGTGAAAAGCTCCTCTATGGAGAGAGTTGAGCAATTCCAAAGCATCAATGTGGACCGTTGTACTCTATTTAGTGCTCTTAAAAGTCTAACTTGCTAGTTGAGCCTTCGTGCCACGTTTCGTAAGGTAAAGACGCGAATAGACCAAGTTATGTCTCAAATTGCACAAAAACGTGAAAAGCTCCTCTATGGAGAGAGTTGAGCAATTCCAAAGCATCAATGTGGACCGTTGTACTCTATTTAGTGCTCTTAAAAGTCTAACTTGCTAGTTGAGCCTTCGTGCCACGTTTCGTAAGGTAAAGGAGGCGAATAGACCAAGTTATGTCTCAAATTGCTGCAAAAACGTGAAAAGCTCCTCTATGGAGAGAGTTGAGCAATTCCAAAGCATCAATGTGGACCGTTGTACTCTATTTAGTGCTCTTAAATGTCTAACTTGCTAGTTGAGCCTTCGTGCCACGTTTCGTAAGGTAAAGACGCGAATAGACCAAGTTATGTCTCAAATTGCTACAAAAACGTGAAAAGCTCCTCTATGGAGAGAGTTGAGCAATTCCAAAGCATCAATGTGGACCGTTGTACTCTATTTAGTGCTCTTAAAGTCTAACTTGCTAGTTGAGCCTTCGTGCCACGTTTCGTAAGGTAAAGACGCGAATAGACCAAGTTATGTCTCAAATTGCACAAAAACGTGAAAAGCTCCTCTATGGAGAGAGTTGAGCAATTCCAAAGCATCAATGTGGACCGTTGTACTCTATTTAGTGCTCTTAAAAGTCTAACTTGCTAGTTGAGCCTTCGTGCCACGTTTCGTAAGGTAAAGATGCGAATAGACCAAGTTATGTCTCAAATTGCGCAAAAACGTGAAAAGCTACCTCTATGGAGAGAGTTGAGCAATTCCAAAGCATCAATGTGGACCGTTGTACTCTATTTAGTGCTCTTAAAAGTCTAACTTGCTAGTTGAGCCTTCGTGCCACGTTTCGTAAGGTAAAGACGCGAAATAGACCAAGTTATGTCTCAAATTGCACAAAAACGTGAAAAGCTCCTCTATGGAGAGAGTTGAGCAATTCCAAAGCATCAATGTGGACCGTTGTACTCTATTTAGTGCTCTTAAAAGTCTAACTTGCTAGTTGAGCCTTCGTGCCACGTTTCGTAAGGTAAAGAGGCGAATAGACCAAGTTATGTCTCAAATTGCTTGAAAAACGTGAAAAGCTCCTCTATGGAGAGAGTTGAGCAATTCCAAAGCATCAATGTGGACCGTTGTACTCTATTTAGTGCTCTTAAAAGTCTAACTTGCTAGTTGAGCCTTCGTGCCACGTTTCGTAAGGTAAAGACGCGAATAGACCAAGTTATGTCTCAAATTGCTGCAAAAACGTGAAAAGCTCCTCTATGGAGAGAGTTGAGCAATTCCAAAGCATCAATGTGGACCGTTGTACTCTATTTAGTGCTCTTAAAAGTCTAACTTGCTAGTTGAGCCTTCGTGCCACGTTTCGTAAGGTAAAGACGCGAATAGACCAAGTTATGTCTCAAATTGCACAAAAACGTGAAAAGCTCCTCTATGGAGAGAGTTGAGCAATTCCAAAGCATCAATGTGGACCGTTGTACTCTATTTAGTGCTCTTAAAAGTCTAACTTGCTAGTTGAGCCTTCGTGCCACGTTTCGTAAGGTAAAGACGCGAATAGACCAAGTTATGTCTCAAATTGCACAAAAACGTGAAAAGCTCCTCTATGGAGAGAGTTGAGCAATTCCAAAGCATCAATGTGGACCGTTGTACTCTATTTAGTGCTCTTAAAAGTCTAACTTGCTAGTTGAGCCTTCGTGCCACGTTTCGTAAGGTAAAGACGCGAATAGACCAAGTTATGTCTCAAATTGCACAAAAACGTGAAAAGCTCCTCTATGGAGAGAGTTGAGCAATTCCAAAGCATCAATGTGGACCGTTGTACTCTATTTAGTGCTCTTAAAAGTCTAACTTGCTAGTTGAGCCTTCGTGCCACGTTTCGTAAGGTAAAGACGCGAATAGACCAAGTTATGTCTCAAATTGCACAAAAACGTGAAAAGCTCCTCTATGGAGAGAGTTGAGCAATTCCAAAGCATCAATGTGGACCGTTGTACTCTATTTAGTGCTCTTAAAAGTCTAACTTGCTAGTTGAGCCTTCGTGCCACGTTTCGTAAGGTAAAGAGGCGAATAGACCAAGTTATGTCTCAAATTGCTACAAAACGTGAAAAGCTCCTCTATGGAGAGAGTTGAGCAATTCCAAAGCATCAATGTGGACCGTTGTACTCTATTTAGTGCTCTTAAAAGTCTAACTTGCTAGTTGAGCCTTCGTGCCACGTTTCGTAAGGTAAAGACGCGAATAGACCAAGTTATGTCTCAAATTGCACAAAAACGTGAAAAGCTCCTCTATGGAGAGAGTTGAGCAATTCCAAAGCATCAATGTGGACCGTTGTACTCTATTTAGTGCTCTTAAAAGTCTAACTTGCTAGTTGAGCCTTCGTGCCACGTTTCGTAAGGTAAAGATGCGAATAGACCAAGTTATGTCTCAAATTGCGCAAAAACGTGAAAAGCTCCTCTATGGAGAGAGTTGAGCAATTCCAAAGCATCAATGTGGACCGTTGTACTCTATTTAGTGCTCTTAAAAGTCTAACTTTCTAGTTGAGCCTTCGTGCCACGTTTCGTAAGGTAAAGACGCGAATAGACCAAGTTATGTCTCAAATTGCACAAAAACGTGAAAAGCTCCTCTATGGAGAGAGTTGAGCAATTCCAAAGCATCAATGTGGACCGTTGTACTCTATTTAGTGCTCTTAAAAGTCTAACTTGCTAGTTGAGCCTTCGTGACACGTTTCGTAAGGTAAAGATGCGAATAGACCAAGTTATGTCTCAAATTGCGCAAAAACGTGAAAAGCACCTCTATGGAGAGAGTTGAGCAATTCCAAAGCATCAATGTGGACCGTTGTACTCTATTTAGTGCTCTTAAAAGTCTAACTTGCTAGTTGAGCCTTCGTGCCACGTTTCGTAAGGTAAAGACGCGAAATAGACCAAGTTATGTCTCAAATTGCACAAAAACGTGAAAAGCTCCTCTATGGAGAGAGTTGAGCAATTCCAAAGCATCAATGTGGACCGTTGTACTCTATTTAGTGCTCTTAAAAGTCTAACTTGCTAGTTGAGCCTTCGTGCCACGTTTCGTAAGGTAAAGACGCGAATAGACCAAGTTATGTCTCAAATTGCACAAAAACGTGAAAAGCTCCTCTATGGAGAGAGTTGAGCAATTCCAAAGCATCAATGTGGACCGTTGTACTCTATTTAGTGCTCTTAAAAGTCTAACTTGCTAGTTGAGCCTTCGTGCCACGTTTCGTAAGGTAAAGAGGCGAATAGACCAAGTTATGTCTCAAATTGCTTGAAAAACGTGAAAAGCTCCTCTATGGAGAGAGTTGAGCAATTCCAAAGCATCAATGTGGACCGTTGTACTCTATTTAGTGCTCTTAAAAGTCTAACTTGCTAGTTGAGCCTTCGTGCCACGTTTCGTAAGGTAAAGACGCGAATAGACCAAGTTATGTCTCAAATTGCTACAAAAACGTGAAAAGCTCCTCTATGGAGAGAGTTGAGCAATTCCAAAGCATCAATGTGGACCGTTGTACTCTATTTAGTGCTCTTAAAAGTCTAACTTGCTAGTTGAGCCTTCGTGCCACGTTTCGTAAGGTAAAGACGCGAATAGACCAAGTTATGTCTCAAATTGCACAAAAACGTGAAAAGCTCCTCTATGGAGAGAGTTGAGCAATTCCAAAGCATCAATGTGGACCGTTGTACTCTATTTAGTGCTCTTAAAAGTCTAACTTGCTAGTTGAGCCTTCGTGCCACGTTTCGTAAGGTAAAGACGCGAATAGACCAAGTTATGTCTCAAATTGCACAAAAACGTGAAAAGCTCCTCTATGGAGAGAGTTGAGCAATTCCAAAGCATCAATGTGGACCGTTGTACTCTATTTAGTGCTCTTAAAAGTCTAACTTGCTAGTTGAGCCTTCGTGCCACGTTTCGTTAGGTAAAGACGGGAATAGACCAAGTTATGTCTCAAATTGCTGAAAAACGTGAAAAGCTCCTCTATGGAGAGAGTTGAGCAATTCCAAAGCATCAATGTGGACCGTTGTACTCTATTTAGTGCTCTTAAAAGTCTAACTTGCTAGTTGAGCCTTCGTGCCACGTTTCGTAAGGTAAAGAGGCGAATAGACCAAGTTATGTCTCAAATTGCTACAAAACGTGAAAAGCTCCTCTATGGAGAGAGTTGAGCAATTCCAAAGCATCAATGTGGACCGTTGTACTCTATTTAGTGCTCTTAAAAGTCTAACTTGCTAGTTGAGCCTTCGTGCCACGTTTCGTAAGGTAAAGACGCGAATAGACCAAGTTATGTCTCAAATTGCACAAAAACGTGAAAAGCTCCTCTATGGAGAGAGTTGAGCAATTCCAAAGCATCAATGTGGACCGTTGTACTCTATTTAGTGCTCTTAAAAGTCTAACTTGCTAGTTGAGCCTTCGTGCCACGTTTCGTAAGGTAAAGACGCGAATAGACCAAGTTATGTCTCAAATTGCACAAAAACGTGAAAAGCTCCTCTATGGAGAGAGTTGAGCAATTCCAAAGCATCAATGTGGACCGTTGTACTCTATTTAGTGCTCTTAAAAGTCTAACTTGCTAGTTGAGCCTTCGTGCCACGTTTCGTAAGGTAAAGACGCGAATAGACCAAGTTATGTCTCAAATTGCTACAAAACGTGAAAAGCTCCTCTATGGAGAGAGTTGAGCAATTCCAAAGCATCAATGTGGACCGTTGTACTCTATTTAGTGCTCTTAAAGTCTAACTTGCTAGTTGAGCCTTCGTGCCACGTTTCGTAAGGTAAAGACGCGAATAGACCAAGTTATGTCTCAAATTGCACAAAAACGTGAAAAGCTCCTCTATGGAGAGAGTTGAGCAATTCCAAAGCATCAATGTGGACCGTTGTACTCTATTTAGTGCTCTTAAAAGTCTAACTTGCTAGTTGAGCCTTCGTGCCACGTTTCGTAAGGTAAAGATGCGAATAGACCAAGTTATGTCTCAAATTGCACAAAAACGTGAAAAGCTCCTCTATGGAGAGAGTTGAGCAATTCCAAAGCATCAATGTGGACCGTTGTACTCTATTTAGTGCTCTTAAAAGTCTAACTTGCTAGTTGAGCCTTCGTGCCACGTTTCGTAAGGTAAAGACGCGAATAGACCAAGTTATGTCTCAAATTGCTACAAAAACGTGAAAAGCTCCTCTATGGAGAGAGTTGAGCAATTCCAAAGCATCAATGTGGACCGTTGTACTCTATTTAGTGCTCTTAAAAGTCTAACTTGCTAGTTGAGCCTTCGTGCCACGTTTCGTAAGGTAAAGAGGCGAATAGACCAAGTTATGTCTCAAATTGCTGAAAAACGTGAAAAGCTCCTCTATGGAGAGAGTTGAGCAATTCCAAAGCATCAATGTGGACCGTTGTACTCTATTTAGTGCTCTTAAAAGTCTAACTTGCTAGTTGAGCCTTCGTGCCACGTTTCGTAAGGTAAAGACGCGAATAGACCAAGTTATGTCTCAAATTGCACAAAAACGTGAAAAGCTCCTCTATGGAGAGAGTTGAGCAATTCCAAAGCATCAATGTGGACCGTTGTACTCTATTTAGTGCTCTTAAAAGTCTAACTTGCTAGTTGAGCCTTCGTGCCACGTTTCGTAAGGTAAAGACGCGAATAGACCAAGTTATGTCTCAAATTGCACAAAAACGTGAAAAGCTCCTCTATGGAGAGAGTTGAGCAATTCCAAAGCATCAATGTGGACCGTTGTACTCTATTTAGTGCTCTTAAAAGTCTAACTTGCTAGTTGAGCCTTCGTGACACGTTTCGTAAGGTAAAGATGCGAATAGACCAAGTTATGTCTCAAATTGCGCAAAAACGTGAAAAGCTCCTCTATGGAGAGAGTTGAGCAATTCCAAAGCATCAATGTGGACCGTTGTACTCTATTTAGTGCTCTTAAAAGTCTAACTTGCTAGTTGAGCCTTCGTGCCACGTTTCGTAAGGTAAAGACGCGAATAGACCAAGTTATGTCTCAAATTGCACAAAAACGTGAAAAGCTCCTCTATGGAGAGAGTTGAGCAATTCCAAAGCATCAATGTGGACCGTTGTACTCTATTTAGTGCTCTTAAAAGTCTAACTTGCTAGTTGAGCCTTCGTGACACGTTTCGTAAGGTAAAGATGCGAATAGACCAAGTTATGTCTCAAATTGCGCAAAAACGTGAAAAGCTACCTCTATGGAGAGAGTTGAGCAATTCCAAAGCATCAATGTGGACCGTTGTACTCTATTTAGTGCTCTTAAAAGTCTAACTTGCTAGTTGAGCCTTCGTGCCACGTTTCGTAAGGTAAAGACGCGAAATAGACCAAGTTATGTCTCAAATTGCTACAAAAACGTGAAAAGCTCCTCTATGGAGAGAGTTGAGCAATTCCAAAGCATCAATGTGGACCGTTGTACTCTATTTAGTGCTCTTAAAAGTCTAACTTGCTAGTTGAGCCTTCGTGCCACGTTTCGTAAGGTAAAGACGCGAATAGACCAAGTTATGTCTCAAATTGCTGAAAAACGAGAAAAGCTCCTCTATGGAGAGAGTTGAGCAATTCCAAAGCATCAATGTGGACCGTTGTACTCTATTTAGTGCTCTTAAAAGTCTAACTTGCTAGTTGAGCCTTCGTGCCACAGTTTCGTAAGGTAAAGACGCGAATAGACCAAGTTATGTCTCAAATTGCACAAAAACGTGAAAAGCTCCTCTATGGAGAGAGTTGAGCAATTCCAAAGCATCAATGTGGACCGTTGTACTCTATTTAGTGCTCTTAAAAGTCTAACTTGCTAGTTGAGCCTTCGTGCCACGTTTCGTAAGGTAAAGACGCGAAATAGACCAAGTTATGTCTCAAATTGCACAAAAACGTGAAAAGCTCCTCTATGGAGAGAGTTGAGCAATTCCAAAGCATCAATGTGGACCGTTGTACTCTATTTAGTGCTCTTAAAAGTCTAACTTGCTAGTTGAGCCTTCGTGACACGTTTCGTAAGGTAAAGATGCGAATAGACCAAGTTATGTCTCAAATTGCGCAAAAACGTGAAAAGCATCCTCTATGGAGAGAGTTGAGCAATTCCAAAGCATCAATGTGGACCGTTGTACTCTATTTAGTGCTCTTAAAAGTCTAACTTGCTAGTTGAGCCTTCGTGCCACGTTTCGTAAGGTAAAGACGCGAATAGACCAAGTTATGTCTCAAATTGCTACAAAAACGTGAAAAGCTCCTCTATGGAGAGAGTTGAGCAATTCCAAAGCATCAATGTGGACCGTTGTACTCTATTTAGTGCTCTTAAAAGTCTAACTTGCTAGTTGAGCCTTCGTGCCACGTTTCGTAAGGTAAAGACGCGAATAGACCAAGTTATGTCTCAAATTGCACAAAAACGTGAAAAGCTCCTCTATGGAGAGAGTTGAGCAATTCCAAAGCATCAATGTGGACCGTTGTACTCTATTTAGTGCTCTTAAAAGTCTAACTTGCTAGTTGAGCCTTCGTGCCACGTTTCGTAAGGTAAAGATGCGAATAGACCAAGTTATGTCTCAAATTGCGCAAAAACGTGAAAAGCTCCTCTATGGAGAGAGTTGAGCAATTCCAAAGCATCAATGTGGACCGTTGTACTCTATTTAGTGCTCTTAAAAGTCTAACTTGCTAGTTGAGCCTTCGTGCCACGTTTCGTAAGGTAAAGACGCGAAATAGACCAAGTTATGTCTCAAATTGCTACAAAAACGTGAAAAGCTCCTCTATGGAGAGAGTTGAGCAATTCCAAAGCATCAATGTGGACCGTTGTACTCTATTTAGTGCTCTTAAAAGTCTAACTTGCTAGTTGAGCCTTCGTGCCACGTTTCGTAAGGTAAAGACGCGAATAGACCAAGTTATGTCTCAAATTGCTTGAAAAACGTGAAAAGCTCCTCTATGGAGAGAGTTGAGCAATTCCAAAGCATCAATGTGGACCGTTGTACTCTATTTAGTGCTCTTAAAGTCTAACTTGCTAGTTGAGCCTTCGTGCCACGTTTCGTAAGGTAAAGACGCGAATAGACCAAGTTATGTCTCAAATTGCACAAAAACGTGAACAGCTCCTCTATGGAGAGAGTTGAGCAATTCCAAAGCATCAATGTGGACCGTTGTACTCTATTTAGTGCTCTTAAAAGTCTAACTTGCTAGTTGAGCCTTCGTGCCACGTTTCGTAAGGTAAAGACGCGAAATAGACCAAGTTATGTCTCAAATTGCACAAAAACGTGAAAAGCTCCTCTATGGAGAGAGTTGAGCAATTCCAAAGCATCAATGTGGACCGTTGTACTCTATTTAGTGCTCTTAAAAGTCTAACTTGCTAGTTGAGCCTTCGTGACACGTTTCGTAAGGTAAAGATGCGAATAGACCAAGTTATGTCTCAAATTGCGCAAAAACGTGAAAAGCTCCTCTATGGAGAGAGTTGAGCAATTCCAAAGCATCAATGTGGACCGTTGTACTCTATTTAGTGCTCTTAAAAGTCTAACTTGCTAGTTGAGCCTTCGTGCCACGTTTCGTAAGGTAAAGACGCGAATAGACCAAGTTATGTCTCAAATTGCACAAAAACGTGAAAAGCTCCTCTATGGAGAGAGTTGAGCAATTCCAAAGCATCAATGTGGACCGTTGTACTCTATTTAGTGCTCTTAAAAGTCTAACTTGCTAGTTGAGCCTTCGTGCCACGTTTCGTAAGGTAAAGACGCGAATAGACCAAGTTATGTCTCAAATTGCACAAAAACGTGAAAAGCTCCTCTATGGAGAGAGTTGAGCAATTCCAAAGCATCAATGTGGACCGTTGTACTCTAGTTAGTGCTCTTAAAAGTCTAACTTGCTAGTTGAGCCTTTGTGCCACGTTTCGTAAGGTAAAGATGCGAATAGACCAAGTTATGTCTCAAATTGCACAAAAACGTGAAAAGCTCCTCTATGGAGAGAGTTGAGCAATTCCAAAGCATCAATGTGGACCGTTGTACTCTATTTAGTGCTCTTAAAAGTCTAACTTGCTAGTTGAGCCTTCGTGCCACGTTTCGTAAGGTAAAGATGCGAATAGACCAAGTTATGTCTCAAATTGCGCAAAAACGTGAAAAGCTCCTCTATGGAGAGAGTTGAGCAATTCCAAAGCATCAATGTGGACCGTTGTACTCTATTTAGTGCTCTTAAAAGTCTAACTTGCTAGTTGAGCCTTCGTGCCACGTTTCGTAAGGTAAAGACGCGAAATAGACCAAGTTATGTCTCGAATTGCACAAAAACGTGAAAAGCTCCTCTATGGAGAGAGTCGAGCAATTCCAAAGCATCGATGTGGACCGTTGTACTCTATTTAGTGCTCTTAAAAGTCTAACTTGCTAGTTGAGCCTTCGTGCCACGTTTCGTAAGGTAAGGAGGCGAATAGACCAAGTTATGTCTCAAATTGCTACAAAACGTGAAAAGCTCCTCTATGGAGAGAGTTGAGCAATTCCAAAGCATCAATGTGGACCGTTGTACTCTATTTAGTGCTCTTAAAGTCTAACTTGCTAGTTGAGCCTTCGTGCCACGTTTCGTAAGGTAAAGACGCGAATAGACCAAGTTATGTCTCAAATTGCACAAAAACGTGAAAAGCTCCTCTATGGAGAGAGTTGAGCAATTCCAAAGCATCAATGTGGACCGTTGTACTCTATTTAGTGCTCTTAAAAGTCTAACTTGCTAGTTGAGCCTTCGTGCCACGTTTCGTAAGGTAAAGACGCGAAATAGACCAAGTTATGTCTCAAATTGCACAAAAACGTGAAAAGCTCCTCTATGGAGAGAGTTGAGCAATTCCAAAGCATCAATGTGGACCGTTGTACTCTATTTAGTGCTCTTAAAAGTCTAACTTGCTAGTTGAGCCTTCGTGCCACGTTTCGTAAGGTAAAGATGCGAATAGACCAAGTTATGTCTCAAATTGCACAAAAACGTGAAAAGCTCCTCTATGGAGAGAGTTGAGCAATTCCAAAGCATCAATGTGGACCGTTGTACTCTATTTAGTGCTCTTAAAAGTCTAACTTGCTAGTTGAGCCTTCGTGCCACGTTTCGTAAGGTAAAGACGCGAAATAGACCAAGTTATGTCTCAAATTGCACAAAAACGTGAAAAGCTCCTCTATGGAGAGAGTCGAGCAATTCCAAAGCATCAATGTGGACCGTTGTACTCTATTTAGTGCTCTTAAAAGTCTAACTTGCTAGTTGAGCCTTCGTGCCACGTTTCGTAAGGTAAAGACGCGAATAGACCAAGTTATGTCTCAAATTGCACAAAAACGTGAAAAGCTCCTCTATGGAGAGAGTTGAGCAATTCCAAAGCATCAATGTGGACCGTTGTACTCTATTTAGTGCTCTTAAAAGTCTAACTTGCTAGTTGAGCCTTCGTGCCACGTTTCGTAAGGTAAAGACTGCGAATAGACCAAGTTATGTCTCAAATTGCTACAAAAACGTGAAAAGCTCCTCTATGGAGAGAGTTGAGCAATTCCAAAGCATCAATGTGGACCGTTGTACTCTATTTAGTGCTCTTAAAAGTCTAACTTGCTAGTTGAGCCTTCGTGCCACGTTTCGTAAGGTAAAGAGGCGAATAGACCAAGTTATGTCTCAAATTGCTACAAAACGTGAAAAGCTCCTCTATGGAGAGAGTTGAGCAATTCCAAAGCATCAATGTGGACCGTTGTACTCTATTTAGTGCTCTTAAAGTCTAACTTGCTAGTTGAGCCTTCGTGCCACGTTTCGTAAGGTAAAGACGCGAATAGACCAAGTTATGTCTCAAATTGCACAAAAACGTGAAAAGCTCCTCTATGGAGAGAGTTGAGCAATTCCAAAGCATCAATGTGGACCGTTGTACTCTATTTAGTGCTCTTAAAAGTCTAACTTGCTAGTTGAGCCTTCGTGCCACGTTTCGTAAGGTAAAGACGCGAATAGACCAAGTTATGTCTCAAATTGCACAAAAACGTGAAAAGCTCCTCTATGGAGAGAGTTGAGCAATTCCAAAGCATCAATGTGGACCGTTGTACTCTATTTAGTGCTCTTAAAAGTCTAACTTGCTAGTTGAGCCTTCGTGCCACGTTTCGTAAGGTAAAGACTGCGAATAGACCAAGTTATGTCTCAAATTGCACAAAAACGTGAAAAGCTCCTCTATGGAGAGAGTTGAGCAATTCCAAAGCATCAATGTGGACCGTTGTACTCTATTTAGTGCTCTTAAAAGTCTAACTTGCTAGTTGAGCCTTCGTGCCACGTTTCGTAAGGTAAAGACGCGAATAGACCAAGTTATGTCTCAAATTGCACAAAAACGTGAAAAGCTCCTCTATGGAGAGAGTTGAGCAATTCCAAAGCATCAATGTGGACCGTTGTACTCTATTTAGTGCTCTTAAAAGTCTAACTTGCTAGTTGAGCCTTCGTGCCACGTTTCGTAAGGTAAAGACGCGAATAGACCAAGTTATGTCTCAAATTGCACAAAAACGTGAAAAGCTCCTCTATGGAGAGAGTTGAGCAATTCCAAAGCATCAATGTGGACCGTTGTACTCTATTTAGTGCTCTTAAAAGTCTAACTTGCTAGTTGAGCCTTCGTGACACGTTTCGTAAGGTAAAGATGCGAATAGACCAAGTTATGTCTCAAATTGCACAAAAACGTGAAAAGCTCCTCTATGGAGAGAGTTGAGCAATTCCAAAGCATCAATGTGGACCGTTGTACTCTATTTAGTGCTCTTAAAAGTCTAACTTGCTAGTTGAGCCTTCGTGCCACGTTTCGTAAGGTAAAGATGCGAATAGACCAAGTTATGTCTCAAATTGCGCAAAAACGTGAAAAGCTACCTCTATGGAGAGAGTTGAGCAATTCCAAAGCATCAATGTGGACCGTTGTACTCTATTTAGTGCTCTTAAAAGTCTAACTTGCTAGTTGAGCCTTCGTGCCACGTTTCGTAAGGTAAAGACGCGAATAGACCAAGTTATGTCTCAAATTGCACAAAAACGTGAAAAGCTCCTCTATGGAGAGAGTTGAGCAATTCCAAAGCATCAATGTGGACCGTTGTACTCTATTTAGTGCTCTTAAAAGTCTAACTTGCTAGTTGAGCCTTCGTGCCACGTTTCGTAAGGTAAAGAGGCGAATAGACCAAGTTATGTCTCAAATTGCTACAAAACGTGAAAAGCTCCTCTATGGAGAGAGTTGAGCAATTCCAAAGCATCAATGTGGACCGTTGTACTCTATTTAGTGCTCTTAAAGTCTAACTTGCTAGTTGAGCCTTCGTGCCACGTTTCGTAAGGTAAAGACGCGAATAGACCAAGTTATGTCTCAAATTGCACAAAAACGTGAAAAGCTCCTCTATGGAGAGAGTTGAGCAATTCCAAAGCATCAATGTGGACCGTTGTACTCTATTTAGTGCTCTTAAAAGTCTAACTTTCTAGTTGAGCCTTCGTGCCACGTTTCGTAAGGTAAAGACGCGAATAGACCAAGTTATGTGTGAAATTGCACAAAAACGTGAAAAGCTCCTCTATGGAGAGAGTTGAGCAATTCCAAAGCATCAATGTGGACCGTTGTACTCTATTTAGTGCTCTTAAAAGTCTAACTTGCTAGTTGAGCCTTCGTGACACGTTTCGTAAGGTAAAGATGCGAATAGACCATGTTATGTCTCAAATTGCACAAAAACGTGAAAAGCTCCACTATGGAGAGAGTTGAGCAATTCCAAAGCATCAATGTGGACCGTTGTACTCTATTTAGTGCTCTTAAAAGTCTAACTTGCTAGTTGAGCCTTCGTGCCACGTTTCGTAAGGTAAAGACGCGAAATAGACCAAGTTATGTCTCAAATTGCACAAAAACGTGAAAAGCTCCTCTATGGAGAGAGTTGAGCAATTCCAAAGCATCAATGTGGACCGTTGTACTCTATTTAGTGCTCTTAAAAGTCTAACTTGCTAGTTGAGCCTTCGTGCCACGTTTCGTAAGGTAAAGATGCGAATAGACCAAGTTATGTCTCAAATTGCGTAAAAACGTGAAAAGCACCTCTACGGAGAGAGTTGAGCAATTCCAAAGCATCAATGTGGACCGTTGTACTCTATTTAGTGCTCTTAAAAGTCTAACTTGCTAGTTGAGCCTTCGTGCCACGTTTCGTAAGGTAAAGACGCGAATAGACCAAGTTATGTCTCAAATTGCACAAAAACGTGAAAAGCTCCTCTATGGAGAGAGTTGAGCAATTCCAAAGCATCAATGTGGACCGTTGTACTCTATTTAGTGCTCTTAAAAGTCTAACTTGCTAGTTGAGCCTTCGTGACACGTTTCGTAAGGTAAAGATGCGAATAGACCAAGTTATGTCTCAAATTGCGTAAAAACGTGAAAAGCTCCTCTATGGAGAGAGTTGAGCAATTCCAAAGCATCAATGTGGACCGTTGTACTCTATTTAGTGCTCTTAAAAGTCTAACTTGCTAGTTGAGCCTTCGTGCCACGTTTCGTAAGGTAAAGACGCGAAATAGACCAAGTTATGTCTCAAATTGCACAAAAACGTGAAAAGCTCCTCTATGGAGAGAGTTGAGCAATTCCAAAGCATCAATGTGGACCGTTGTACTCTATTTAGTGCTCTTAAAAGTCTAACTTGCTAGTTGAGCCTTCGTGCCACGTTTCGTAAGGTAAAGACGCGAATAGACCAAGTTATGTCTCAAATTGCACAAAAACGTGAAAAGCTCCTCTATGGAGAGAGTTGAGCAATTCCAAAGCATCAATGTGGACCGTTGTACTCTATTTAGTGCTCTTAAAAGTCTAACTTGCTAGTTGAGCCTTCGTGCCACGTTTCGTAAGGTAAAGATGCGAATAGACCAAGTTATGTCTCAAATTGCACAAAAACGTGAAAAGCTCCTCTATGGAGAGAGTTGAGCAATTCCAAAGCATCAATGTGGACCGTTGTACTCTATTTAGTGCTCTTAAAAGTCTAACTTGCTAGTTGAGCCTTCGTGACACGTTTCGTAAGGTAAAGATGCGAATAGACCAAGTTATGTCTCAAATTGCGCAAAAACGTGAAAAGCTACCTCTATGGAGAGAGTTGAGCAATTCCAAAGCATCAATGTGGACCGTTGTACTCTATTTAGTGCTCTTAAAAGTCTAACTTGCTAGTTGAGCCTTCGTGCCACGTTTCGTAAGGTAAAGACGCGAATAGACCAAGTTATGTCTCAAATTGCTACAAAAACGTGAAAAGCTCCTCTATGGAGAGAGTTGAGCAATTCCAAAGCATCAATGTGGACCGTTGTACTCTATTTAGTGCTCTTAAAAGTCTAACTTGCTAGTTGAGCCTTCGTGCCACGTTTCGTAAGGTAAAGACGCGAATAGACCAAGTTATGTCTCAAATTGCACAAAAACGTGAAAAGCTCCTCTATGGAGAGAGTTGAGCAATTCCAAAGCATCAATGTGGACCGTTGTACTCTATTTAGTGCTCTTAAAAGTCTAACTTGCTAGTTGAGCCTTCGTGCCACGTTTCGTAAGGTAAAGACGCGAAATAGACCAAGTTATGTCTCAAATTGCACAAAAACGTGAAAAGCTCCTCTATGGAGAGAGTTGAGCAATTCCAAAGCATCAATGTGGACCGTTGTACTCTATTTAGTGCTCTTAAAAGTCTAACTTGCTAGTTGAGCCTTCGTGACACGTTTCGTAAGGTAAAGATGCGAATAGACCAAGTTATGTCTCAAATTGCACAAAAACGTGAAAAGCTCCTCTATGGAGAGAGTTGAGCAATTCCAAAGCATCAATGTGGACCGTTGTACTCTATTTAGTGCTCTTAAAAGTCTAACTTGCTAGTTGAGCCTTCGTGCCACGTTTCGTAAGGTAAAGATGCGAATAGACCAAGTTATGTCTCAAATTGCTTGAAAACGTGAAAAGCTCCTCTATGGAGAGAGTTGAGCAATTCCAAAGCATCAATGTGGACCGTTGTACTCTATTTAGTGCTCTTAAAAGTCTAACTTGCTAGTTGAGCCTTCGTGCCACGTTTCGTAAGGTAAAGACGCGAAATAGACCAAGTTATGTCTCAAATTGCACAAAAACGTGAAAAGCTCATCTATGGAGAGAGTTGAGCAATTCCAAAGCATCAATGTGGACCGTTGTACTCTATTTAGTGCTCTTAAAAGTCTAACTTGCTAGTTGAGCCTTCGTGCCACGTTTCGTAAGGTAAAGAGGCGAATAGACCAAGTTATGTCTCAAATTGCTGCAAAAACGTGAAAAGCTCCTCTATGGAGAGAGTTGAGCAATTCCAAAGCATCAATGTGGACCGTTGTACTCTATTTAGTGCTCTTAAAAGTCTAACTTGCTAGTTGAGCCTTCGTGCCACGTTTCGTAAGGTAAAGACGCGAATAGACCAAGTTATGTCTCAAATTGCGCAAAAACGTGAAAAGCTCCTCTATGGAGAGAGTTGAGCAATTCCAAAGCATCAATGTGGACCGTTGTACTCTATTTAGTGCTCTTAAAAGTCTAACTTGCTAGTTGAGCCTTCGTGCCACGTTTCGTAAGGTAAAGACGCGAAATAGACCAAGTTATGTCTCAAATTGCACAAAAACGTGAAAAGCTCCTCTATGGAGAGAGTTGAGCAATTCCAAAGCATCAATGTGGACCGTTGTACTCTATTTAGTGCTCTTAAAAGTCTAACTTGCTAGTTGAGCCTTCGTGACACGTTTCGTAAGGTAAAGATGCGAATAGACCAAGTTATGTCTCAAATTGCACAAAAACGTGAAAAGCTCCTCTATGGAGAGAGTTGAGCAATTCCAAAGCATCAATGTGGACCGTTGTACTCTATTTAGTGCTCTTAAAAGTCTAACTTGCTAGTTGAGCCTTCGTGCCACGTTTCGTAAGGTAAAGACGCGAAATAGACCAAGTTATGTCTCAAATTGCACAAAAACGTGAAAAGCTCCTCTATGGAGAGAGTTGAGCAATTCCAAAGCATCAATGTGGACCGTTGTACTCTATTTAGTGCTCTTAAAAGTCTAACTTGCTAGTTGAGCCTTCGTGACACGTTTCGTAAGGTAAAGATGCGAATAGACCAAGTTATGTCTCAAATTGCTAAAAAACGTGAAAAGCTCCTCTATGGAGAGAGTTGAGCAATTCCAAAGCATCAATGTGGACCGTTGTACTCTATTTAGTGCTCTTAAAAGTCTAACTTGCTAGTTGAGCCTTCGTGCCACGTTTCGTAAGGTAAAGACGCGAATAGACCAAGTTATGTCTCAAATTGCACAAAAACGTGAAAAGCTCCTCTATGGAGAGAGTTGAGCAATTCCAAAGCATCAATGTGGACCGTTGTACTCTATTTAGTGCTCTTAAAAGTCTAACTTGCTAGTTGAGCCTTCGTGCCACGTTTCGTAAGGTAAAGACGCGAATAGACCAAGTTATGTCTCAAATTGCTACAAAAACGTGAAAAGCTCCTCTATGGAGAGAGTTGAGCAATTCCAAAGCATCAATGTGGACCGTTGTACTCTATTTAGTGCTCTTAAAGTCTAACTTGCTAGTTGAGCCTTCGTGCCACGTTTCGTAAGGTAAAGACGCGAATAGACCAAGTTATGTCTCAAATTGCACAAAAACGTGAAAAGCTCCTCTATGGAGAGAGTTGAGCAATTCCAAAGCATCAATGTGGACCGTTGTACTCTATTTAGTGCTCTTAAAAGTCTAACTTGCTAGTTGAGCCTTCGTGCCACGTTTCGTAAGGTAAAGACGCGAATAGACCAAGTTATGTCTCAAATTGCACAAAAACGTGAAAAGCTCCTCTATGGAGAGAGTTGAGCAATTCCAAAGCATCAATGTGGACCGTTGTACTCTATTTAGTGCTCTTAAAAGTCTAACTTGCTAGTTGAGCCTTCGTGCCACGTTTCGTAAGGTAAAGACTGCGAATAGACCAAGTTATGTCTCAAATTGCGCAAAAACGTGAAAAGCTCCTCTATGGAGAGAGTTGAGCAATTCCAAAGCATCAATGTGGACCGTTGTACTCTATTTAGTGCTCTTAAAAGTCTAACTTGCTAGTTGAGCCTTCGTGCCACGTTTCGTAAGGTAAAGACGCGAATAGACCAAGTTATGTCTCAAATTGCACAAAAACGTGAAAAGCTCCTCTATGGAGAGAGTTGAGCAATTCCAAAGCATCAATGTGGACCGTTGTACTCTATTTAGTGCTCTTAAAAGTCTAACTTGCTAGTTGAGCCTTCGTGACACGTTTCGTAAGGTAAAGATGCGAATAGACCAAGTTATGTCTCAAATTGCGCAAAAACGTGAAAAGCTCCTCTATGGAGAGAGTTGAGCAATTCCAAAGCATCAATGTGGACCGTTGTACTCTATTTAGTGCTCTTAAAAGTCTAACTTGCTAGTTGAGCCTTCGTGCCACGTTTCGTAAGGTAAAGACGCGAAATAGACCAAGTTATGTCTCAAATTGCACAAAAACGTGAAAAGCTCCTCTATGGAGAGAGTTGAGCAATTCCAAAGCATCAATGTGGACCGTTGTACTCTATTTAGTGCTCTTAAAAGTCTAACTTGCTAGTTGAGCCTTCGTGACACGTTTCGTAAGGTAAAGATGCGAATAGACCAAGTTATGTCTCAAATTGCTACAAAAACGTGAAAAGCTACCTCTATGGAGAGAGTTGAGCAATTCCAAAGCATCAATGTGGACCGTTGTACTCTATTTAGTGCTCTTAAAAGTCTAACTTGCTAGTTGAGCCTTCGTGCCACGTTTCGTAAGGTAAAGACGCGAAATAGACCAAGTTATGTCTCAAATTGCACAAAAACGTGAAAAGCTCCTCTATGGAGAGAGTTGAGCAATTCCAAAGCATCAATGTGGACCGTTGTACTCTATTTAGTGCTCTTAAAAGTCTAACTTGCTAGTTGAGCCTTCGTGCCACGTTTCGTAAGGTAAAGACGCGAATAGACCAAGTTATGTCTCAAATTGCACAAAAACGTGAAAAGCTCCTCTATGGAGAGAGTTGAGCAATTCCAAAGCATCAATGTGGACCGTTGTACTCTATTTAGTGCTCTTAAAAGTCTAACTTGCTAGTTGAGCCTTCGTGCCACGTTTCGTAAGGTAAAGATGCGAATAGACCAAGTTATGTCTCAAATTGCACAAAAACGTGAAAAGCTCCTCTATGGAGAGAGTTGAGCAATTCCAAAGCATCAATGTGGACCGTTGTACTCTATTTAGTGCTCTTAAAAGTCTAACTTGCTAGTTGAGCCTTCGTGACACGTTTCGTAAGGTAAAGACTGCGAATAGACCAAGTTATGTCTCAAATTGCACAAAAACGTGAAAAGCTCCTCTATGGAGAGAGTTGAGCAATTCCAAAGCATCAATGTGGACCGTTGTACTCTATTTAGTGCTCTTAAAAGTCTAACTTGCTAGTTGAGCCTTCGTGCCACGTTTCGTAAGGTAAAGACGCGAATAGACCAAGTTATGTCTCAAATTGCTACAAAACGTGAAAAGCTCCTCTATGGAGAGAGTTGAGCAATTCCAAAGCATCAATGTGGACCGTTGTACTCTATTTAGTGCTCTTAAATGTCTAACTTGCTAGTTGAGCCTTCGTGCCACAGTTTCGTAAGGTAAAGACGCGAAATAGACCAAGTTATGTCTCAAATTGCACAAAAACGTGAAAAGCTCCTCTATGGAGAGAGTTGAGCAATTCCAAAGCATCAATGTGGACCGTTGTACTCTATTTAGTGCTCTTAAAAGTCTAACTTTCTAGTTGAGCCTTCGTGCCACGTTTCGTAAGGTAAAGACGCGAATAGACCAAGTTATGTGTGAAATTGCACAAAAACGTGAAAAGCTCCTCTATGGAGAGAGTTGAGCAATTCCAAAGCATCAATGTGGACCGTTGTACTCTAGTTAGTGCTCTTAAAAGTCTAACTTGCTAGTTGAGCCTTCGTGACACGTTTCGTAAGGTAAAGATGCGAATAGACCATGTTATGTCTCAAATTGCACAAAAACGTGAAAAGCTCCTCTATGGAGAGAGTTGAGCAATTCCAAAGCATCAATGTGGACCGTTGTACTCTATTTAGTGCTCTTAAAAGTCTAACTTGCTAGTTGAGCCCTCGTGCCACGTTTCGTAAGGTAAAGACGCGAAATAGACCAAGTTATGTCTCAAATTGCGCAAAAACGTGAAAAGCTCCTCTATGGAGAGAGTTGAGCAATTCCAAAGCATCAATGTGGACCGTTGTACTCTATTTAGTGCTCTTAAAAGTCTAACTTGCTAGTTGAGCCTTCGTGCCACGTTTCGTAAGGTAAAGACGCGAATAGACAAAGTTATGTCTCAAATTGCACAAAAACGTGAAAAGCTCCTCTATGGAGAGAGTTGAGCAATTCCAAAGCATCAATGTGGACCGTTGTACTCTATTTAGTGCTCTTAAAAGTCTAACTTGCTAGTTGAGCCTTCGTGCCACGTTTCGTAAGGTAAATATGCGAATAGACCAAGTTATGTCTCAAATTGCCTAAAAACGTGAAACGCTCCTCTATGGAGAGAGTTGAGCAATTCCAAAGCATCAATGTGGACCGTTGTACTCTATTGAGTGCTCTTAAAAGTCTAACTTGCTAGTTGAGCCTTCGTGCCACGTTTCGTAAGGTAAAGACGCGAATAGACCAAGTTATGTCTCAAATTGCACAAAAACGTGAAAAGCTCCTCTATGGAGAGAGTTGAGCAATTCCAAAGCATCAATGTGGACCGTTGTACTCTATTTAGTGCTCTTAAAAGTCTAACTTGCTAGTTGAGCCTTCGTGCCACGTTTCGTAAGGTAAAGACGCGAATAGACCAAGTTATGTCTCAAATTGCACAAAAACGTGAAAAGCTCCTCTATGGAGAGAGTTGAGCAATTCCAAAGCATCAATGTGGACCGTTGTACTCTATTTAGTGCTCTTAAAAGTCTAACTTGCTAGTTGAGCCTTCGTGCCACGTTTCGTAAGGTAAAGACTGCGAATAGACCAAGTTATGTCTCAAATTGCTACAAAAACGTGAAAAGCTCCTCTATGGAGAGAGTTGAGCAATTCCAAAGCATCAATGTGGACCGTTGTACTCTATTTAGTGCTCTTAAAAGTCTAACTTGCTAGTTGAGCCTTCGTGCCACGTTTCGTAAGGTAAAGACGCGAATAGACCAAGTTATGTCTCAAATTGCACAAAAACGTGAAAAGCTCCTCTATGGAGAGAGTTGAGCAATTCCAAAGCATCAATGTGGACCGTTGTACTCTATTTAGTGCTCTTAAAAGTCTAACTTGCTAGTTGAGCCTTCGTGACACGTTTCGTAAGGTAAAGATGCGAATAGACCAAGTTATGTCTCAAATTGCGTAAAAACGTGAAAAGCACCTCTACGGAGAGAGTTGAGCAATTCCAAAGCATCAATGTGGACCGTTGTACTCTATTTAGTGCTCTTAAAAGTCTAACTTGCTAGTTGAGCCTTCGTGCCACGTTTCGTAAGGTAAAGACGCGAAATAGACCAAGTTATGTCTCAAATTGCACAAAAACGTGAAAAGCTCCTCTATGGAGAGAGTTGAGCAATTCCAAAGCATCAATGTGGACCGTTGTACTCTATTTAGTGCTCTTAAAAGTCTAACTTGCTAGTTGAGCCTTCGTGCCACGTTTCGTAAGGTAAAGACGCGAATAGACCAAGTTATGTCTCAAATTGCACAAAAACGTGAAAAGCTCATCTATGGAGAGAGTTGAGCAATTCCAAAGCATCAATGTGGACCGTTGTACTCTATTTAGTGCTCTTAAAAGTCTAACTTGCTAGTTGAGCCTTCGTGCCACGTTTCGTAAGGTAAAGATGCGAATAGACCATGTTATGTCTCAAATTGCACAAAAACGTGAAAAGCTCCTCTATGGAGAGAGTTGAGCAATTCCAAAGCATCAATGTGGACCGTTGTACTCTATTTAGTGCTCTTAAAAGTCTAACTTGCTAGTTGAGCCTTCGTGACACGTTTCGTAAGGTAAAGATGCGAATAGACCAAGTTATGTCTCAAATTGCGCAAAAACGTGAAAAGCACCTCTATGGAGAGAGTTGAGCAATTCCAAAGCATCAATGTGGACCGTTGTACTCTATTTAGTGCTCTTAAAAGTCTAACTTGCTAGTTGAGCCCTCGTGCCACGTTTCGTAAGGTAAAGACGCGAAATAGACCAAGTTATGTCTCAAATTGCTTGAAAACGTGAAAAGCTCCTCTATGGAGAGAGTTGAGCAATTCCAAAGCATCAATGTGGACCGTTGTACTCCATTTAGTGGTCTTAGATGTCTAACTTGCTAGTTGAGCCTTTGTGCCACATTTCGTAAGGTAAAGACGCGAATAGACAAAGTTATGTCTCAAATTGCACAAAAACGTGAAAAGCTCCTCTATGGAGAGAGTTGAGCAATTCCAAAGCATCAATGTGGACCGTTGTACTCTATTTAGTGCTCTTAAAAGTCTAACTTGCTAGTTGAGCCTTCGTGCCACGTTTCGTAAGGTAAAGACGCGAAATAGACCAAGTTATGTCTCAAATTGCACAAAAACGTGAAAAGCTCCTCTATGGAGAGAGTTGAGCAATTCCAAAGCATCAATGTGGACCGTTGTACTCTATTTAGTGCTCTTAAAAGTCTAACTTGCTAGTTGAGCCTTCGTGACACGTTTCGTAAGGTAAAGATGCGAATAGACCATGTTATGTCTCAAATTGCACAAAAACGTGAAAAGCTCCTCTATGGAGAGAGTTGAGCAATTCCAAAGCATCAATGTGGACCGTTGTACTCTATTTAGTGCTCTTAAAAGTCTAACTTGCTAGTTGAGCCTTCGTGACACGTTTCGTAAGGTAAAGATGCGAATAGACCAAGTTATGTCTCAAATTGCGCAAAAACGTGAAAAGCACCTCTATGGAGAGAGTTGAGCAATTCCAAAGCATCAATGTGGACCGTTGTACTCTATTTAGTGCTCTTAAAAGTCTAACTTGCTAGTTGAGCCTTCGTGCCACGTTTCGTAAGGTAAAGACGCGAATAGACCAAGTTATGTCTCAAATTGCACAAAAACGTGAAAAGCTCCTCTATGGAGAGAGTTGAGCAATTCCAAAGCATCAATGTGGACCGTTGTACTCTATTTAGTGCTCTTAAAAGTCTAACTTGCTAGTTGAGCCTTCGTGCCACGTTTCGTAAGGTAAAGATGCGAATAGACCAAGTTATGTCTCAAATTGCTTTAAAACGTGAAAAGCTCCTCTATGGAGAGAGTTGAGCAATTCCAAAGCATCAATGTGGACCGTTGTACTCTATTTAGTGCTCTTAAAAGTCTAACTTCCTAGTTGAGCCTTCGTGCCACGTTTCGTAAGGTAAAGACGCGAATAGACCAAGTTATGTCTCAAATTGCACAAAAACGTGAAAAGCTCCTCTATGGAGAGAGTTGAGCAATTCCAAAGCATCAATGTGGACCGTTGTACTCTATTTAGTGCTCTTAAAAGTCTAACTTGCTAGTTGAGCCTTCGTGCCACGTTTCGTAAGGTAAAGACGCGAAATAGACCAAGTTATGTCTCAAATTGCACAAAAACGTGAAAAGCTCCTCTATGGAGAGAGTTGAGCAATTCCAAAGCATCAATGTGGACCGTTGTACTCTATTTAGTGCTCTTAAAAGTCTAACTTGCTAGTTGAGCCTTCGTGACACGTTTCGTAAGGTAAAGATGCGAATAGACCAAGTTATGTCTCAAATTGCGCAAAAACGTGAAAAGCACCTCTATGGAGAGAGTTGAGCAATTCCAAAGCATCAATGTGGACCGTTGTACTCTATTTAGTGCTCTTAAAAGTCTAACTTGCTAGTTGAGCCTTCGTGCCACGTTTCGTAAGGTAAAGACGCGAAATAGACCAAGTTATGTCTCAAATTGCACAAAAACGTGAAAAGCTCCTCTATGGAGAGAGTTGAGCAATTCCAAAGCATCAATGTGGACCGTTGTACTCTATTTAGTGCTCTTAAAAGTCTAACTTGCTAGTTGAGCCTTCGTGACACGTTTCGTAAGGTAAAGATGCGAATAGACCAAGTTATGTCTCAAATTGCGTAAAAACGTGAAAAGCACCTCTACGGAGAGAGTTGAGCAATTCCAAAGCATCAATGTGGACCGTTGTACTCTATTTAGTGCTCTTAAAAGTCTAACTTGCTAGTTGAGCCTTCGTGCCACGTTTCGTAAGGTAAAGACGCGAAATAGACCAAGTTATGTCTCAAATTGCACAAAAACGTGAAAAGCTCCTCTATGGAGAGAGTTGAGCAATTCCAAAGCATCAATGTGGACCGTTGTACTCTATTTAGTGCTCTTAAAAGTCTAACTTGCTAGTTGAGCCTTCGTGCCACGTTTCGTAAGGTAAAGACTGCGAATAGACCAAGTTATGTCTCAAATTGCACAAAAACGTGAAAAGCTCCTCTATGGAGAGAGTTGAGCAATTCCAAAGCATCAATGTGGACCGTTGTACTCTATTTAGTGCTCTTAAAAGTCTAACTTGCTAGTTGAGCCCTTCGTGCCACGTTTCGTAAGGTAAAGACGCGAATAGACCAAGTTATGTCTCAAATTGCTGAAAAACGTGAAAAGCTCCTCTATGGAGAGAGTTGAGCAATTCCAAAGCATCAATGTGGACCGTTGTACTCTATTTAGTGCTCTTAAAAGTCTAACTTGCTAGTTGAGCCTTCGTGCCACGTTTCGTAAGGTAAAGACGCGAATAGACCAAGTTATGTGTGAAATTGCACAAAAACGTGAAAAGCTCCTCTATGGAGAGAGTTGAGCAATTCCAAAGCATCAATGTGGACCGTTGTACTCTATTTAGTGCTCTTAAAAGTCTAACTTGCTAGTTGAGCCTTCGTGCCACGTTTCGTAAGGTAAAGACGCGAATAGACCAAGTTATGTCTCAAATTGCACAAAAACGTGAAAAGCTCCTCTATGAGAGAGTTGAGCAATTCCAAAGCATCAATGTGGACCGTTGTACTCTATTTAGTGCTCTTAAAAGTCTAACTTGCTAGTTGAGCCTTCGTGCCACGTTTCGTAAGGTAAAGACTGCGAATAGACCAAGTTATGTCTCAAATTGCGCAAAAACGTGAAAAGCACCTCTATGGAGAGAGTTGAGCAATTCCAAAGCATCAATGTGGACCGTTGTACTCTATTTAGTGCTCTTAAAAGTCTAACTTGCTAGTTGAGCCTTCGTGACACGTTTCGTAAGGTAAAGATGCGAATAGACCAAGTTATGTCTCAAATTGCGTAAAAACGTGAAAAGCACCTCTATGGAGAGAGTTGAGCAATTCCAAAGCATCAATGTGGACCGTTGTACTCTATTTAGTGCTCTTAAAAGTCTAACTTGCTAGTTGAGCCTTCGTGACACGTTTCGTAAGGTAAAGATGCGAATAGACCAAGTTATGTCTCAAATTGCACAAAAACGTGAAAAGCTCCTCTATGGAGAGAGTTGAGCAATTCCAAAGCATCAATGTGGACCGTTGTACTCTATTTAGTGCTCTTAAAAGTCTAACTTGCTAGTTGAGCCTTCGTGACACGTTTCGTAAGGTAAAGACTGCGAATAGACCAAGTTATGTCTCAAATTGCAGCAAAACGTGAAAAGCTCCTCTATGGAGAGAGTTGAGCAATTCCAAAGCATCAATGTGGACCGTTGTACTCTATTTAGTGCTCTTAAAAGTCTAACTTGCTAGTTGAGCCTTCGTGCCACGTTTCGTAAGGTAAAGACGCGAATAGACCAAGTTATGTCTCAAATTGCTGCAAAACGTGAAAAGCTCCTCTATGGAGAGAGTTGAGCAATTCCAAAGCATCAATGTGGACCGTTGTACTCTATTTAGTGCTCTTAAAGTCTAACTTGCTAGTTGAGCCTTCGTGCCACGTTTCGTAAGGTAAAGACGCGAATAGACCAAGTTATGTCTCAAATTGCACAAAAACGTGAAAAGCTCCTCTATGGAGAGAGTTGAGCAATTCCAAAGCATCAATGTGGACCGTTGTACTCTATTTAGTGCTCTTAAAAGTCTAACTTGCTAGTTGAGCCTTCGTGCCACGTTTCGTAAGGTAAAGACTGCGAATAGACCAAGTTATGTCTCAAATTGCACAAAAACGTGAAAAGCTCCTCTATGGAGAGAGTTGAGCAATTCCAAAGCATCAATGTGGACCGTTGTACTCTATTTAGTGCTCTTAAAAGTCTAACTTGCTAGTTGAGCCTTCGTGACACGTTTCGTAAGGTAAAGACTGCGAATAGACCAAGTTATGTCTCAAATTGCACAAAAACGTGAAAAGCTCCTCTATGGAGAGAGTTGAGCAATTCCAAAGCATCAATGTGGACCGTTGTACTCTATTTAGTGCTCTTAAAAGTCTAACTTGCTAGTTGAGCCTTCGTGCCACGTTTCGTAAGGTAAAGATGCGAATAGACCAAGTTATGTCTCAAATTGCGACAAAAACGTGAAAAGCTCCTCTATGGAGAGAGTTGAGCAATTCCAAAGCATCAATGTGGACCGTTGTACTCTATTTAGTGCTCTTAAAAGTCTAACTTGCTAGTTGAGCCTTCGTGCCACGTTTCGTAAGGTAAAGATGCGAATAGACCAAGTTATGTCTCAAATTGCGCAAAAACGTGAAAAGCATCCTCTATGGAGAGAGTTGAGCAATTCCAAAGCATCAATGTGGACCGTTGTACTCTATTTAGTGCTCTTAAAAGTCTAACTTGCTAGTTGAGCCTTCGTGCCACGTTTCGTAAGGTAAAGATGCGAATAGACCAAGTTATGTCTCAAATTGCACAAAAACGTGAAAAGCTACCTCTATGGAGAGAGTTGAGCAATTCCAAAGCATCAATGTGGACCGTTGTACTCTATTTAGTGCTCTTAAAAGTCTAACTTGCTAGTTGAGCCTTCGTGCCACGTTTCGTAAGGTAAAGACGCGAAATAGACCAAGTTATGTCTCAAATTGCACAAAAACGTGAAAAGCTCCTCTATGGAGAGAGTTGAGCAATTCCAAAGCATCAATGTGGACCGTTGTACTCTATTTAGTGCTCTTAAAAGTCTAACTTGCTAGTTGAGCCTTCGTGCCACGTTTCGTAAGGTAAAGACGCGAATAGACCAAGTTATGTCTCAAATTGCTACAAAACGTGAAAAGCTCCTCTATGGAGAGAGTTGAGCAATTCCAAAGCATCAATGTGGACCGTTGTACTCTATTTAGTGCTCTTAAAGTCTAACTTGCTAGTTGAGCCTTCGTGCCACGTTTCGTAAGGTAAAGACGCGAATAGACCAAGTTATGTCTCAAATTGCACAAAACGTGAAAAGCTCCTCTATGGAGAGAGTTGAGCAATTCCAAAGCATCAATGTGGACCGTTGTACTCTATTTAGTGCTCTTAAAAGTCTAACTTGCTAGTTGAGCCTTCGTGCCACGTTTCGTAAGGTAAAGACGCGAAATAGACCAAGTTATGTCTCAAATTGCACAAAAACGTGAAAAGCTCCTCTATGGAGAGAGTGAGCAATTCCAAAGCATCAATGTGGACCGTTGTACTCTATTTAGTGCTCTTAAAAGTCTAACTTGCTAGTTGAGCCTTCGTGCCACGTTTCGTAAGGTAAAGATGCGAATAGACCAAGTTATGTCTCAAATTGCGCAAAAACGTGAAAAGCTACCTCTATGGAGAGAGTTGAGCAATTCCAAAGCATCAATGTGGACCGTTGTACTCTATTTAGTGCTCTTAAAAGTCTAACTTGCTAGTTGAGCCTTCGTGCCACGTTTCGTAAGGTAAAGACGCGAATAGACCAAGTTATGTCTCAAATTGCACAAAAACGTGAAAAGCTACCTCTATGGAGAGAGTTGAGCAATTCCAAAGCATCAATGTGGACCGTTGTACTCTATTTAGTGCTCTTAAAAGTCTAACTTGCTAGTTGAGCCTTCGTGCCACGTTTCGTAAGGTAAAGACGCGAAATAGACCAAGTTATGTCTCAAATTGCTACAAAAACGTGAAAAGCTCCTCTATGGAGAGAGTTGAGCAATTCCAAAGCATCAATGTGGACCGTTGTACTCTATTTAGTGCTCTTAAAAGTCTAACTTGCTAGTTGAGCCTTCGTGCCACGTTTCGTAAGGTAAAGACTGCGAATAGACCAAGTTATGTCTCAAATTGCTACAAAACGTGAAAAGCTCCTCTATGGAGAGAGTTGAGCAATTCCAAAGCATCAATGTGGACCGTTGTACTCTATTTAGTGCTCTTAAAAGTCTAACTTGCTAGTTGAGCCTTCGTGCCACGTTTCGTAAGGTAAAGACGCGAATAGACCAAGTTATGTCTCAAATTGCACAAAAACGTGAAAAGCTCCTCTATGGAGAGAGTTGAGCAATTCCAAAGCATCAATGTGGACCGTTGTACTCTATTTAGTGCTCTTAAAAGTCTAACTTGCTAGTTGAGCCTTCGTGCCACGTTTCGTAAGGTAAAGATGCGAATAGACCAAGTTATGTCTCAAATTGCACAAAAACGTGAAAAGCTCCTCTATGGAGAGAGTTGAGCAATTCCAAAGCATCAATGTGGACCGTTGTACTCTATTTAGTGCTCTTAAAAGTCTAACTTGCTAGTTGAGCCTTCGTGCCACGTTTCGTAAGGTAAAGACGCGAATAGACCAAGTTATGTCTCAAATTGCTACAAAACGTGAAAAGCTCCTCTATGGAGAGAGTTGAGCAATTCCAAAGCATCAATGTGGACCGTTGTACTCTATTTAGTGCTCTTAAAAGTCTAACTTGCTAGTTGAGCCTTCGTGCCACGTTTCGTAAGGTAAAGACGCGAATAGACCAAGTTATGTCTCAAATTGCACAAAAACGTGAAAAGCTCCTCTATGGAGAGAGTTGAGCAATTCCAAAGCATCAATGTGGACCGTTGTACTCTATTTAGTGCTCTTAAAAGTCTAACTTGCTAGTTGAGCCTTCGTGCCACGTTTCGTAAGGTAAAGACTGCGAATAGACCAAGTTATGTCTCAAATTGCTACAAAACGTGAAAAGCTCCTCTATGGAGAGAGTTGAGCAATTCCAAAGCATCAATGTGGACCGTTGTACTCTATTTAGTGCTCTTAAAGTCTAACTTGCTAGTTGAGCCTTCGTGCCACGTTTCGTAAGGTAAAGACGCGAATAGACCAAGTTATGTCTCAAATTGCACAAAAACGTGAAAAGCTCCTCTATGGAGAGAGTTGAGCAATTCCAAAGCATCAATGTGGACCGTTGTACTCTATTTAGTGCTCTTAAAAGTCTAACTTGCTAGTTGAGCCTTCGTGCCACGTTTCGTAAGGTAAAGACGCGAATAGACCAAGTTATGTCTCAAATTGCACAAAAACGTGAAAAGCTCCTCTATGGAGAGAGTTGAGCAATTCCAAAGCATCAATGTGGACCGTTGTACTCTATTTAGTGCTCTTAAAAGTCTAACTTGCTAGTTGAGCCTTCGTGACACGTTTCGTAAGGTAAAGACTGCGAATAGACCAAGTTATGTCTCAAATTGCACAAAAACGTGAAAAGCTCCTCTATGGAGAGAGTTGAGCAATTCCAAAGCATCAATGTGGACCGTTGTACTCTATTTAGTGCTCTTAAAAGTCTAACTTGCTAGTTGAGCCTTCGTGCCACGTTTCGTAAGGTAAAGACTGCGAATAGACCAAGTTATGTCTCAAATTGCACAAAAACGTGAAAAGCTCCTCTATGGAGAGAGTTGAGCAATTCCAAAGCATCAATGTGGACCGTTGTACTCTATTTAGTGCTCTTAAAAGTCTAACTTGCTAGTTGAGCCTTCGTGCCACGTTTCGTAAGGTAAAGACGCGAAATAGACCAAGTTATGTCTCAAATTGCACAAAAACGTGAAAAGCTCCTCTATGGAGAGAGTTGAGCAATTCCAAAGCATCAATGTGGACCGTTGTACTCTATTTAGTGCTCTTAAAAGTCTAACTTGCTAGTTGAGCCTTCGTGACACGTTTCGTAAGGTAAAGATGCGAATAGACCAAGTTATGTCTCAAATTGCTGAAAAACGTGAAAAGCACCTCTATGGAGAGAGTTGAGCAATTCCAAAGCATCAATGTGGACCGTTGTACTCTATTTAGTGCTCTTAAAGTCTAACTTGCTAGTTGAGCCTTCGTGCCACGTTTCGTAAGGTAAAGACGCGAAATAGACCAAGTTATGTCTCAAATTGCACAAAAACGTGAAAAGCTCCTCTATGGAGAGAGTTGAGCAATTCCAAAGCATCAATGTGGACCGTTGTACTCTATTTAGTGCTCTTAAAAGTCTAACTTGCTAGTTGAGCCTTCGTGCCACGTTTCGTAAGGTAAAGACGCGAAATAGACCAAGTTATGTCTCAAATTGCACAAAAACGTGAAAAGCTCCTCTATGGAGAGAGTTGAGCAATTCCAAAGCATCAATGTGGACCGTTGTACTCTATTTAGTGCTCTTAAAAGTCTAACTTGCTAGTTGAGCCTTCGTGCCACGTTTCGTAAGGTAAAGACGCGAATAGACCAAGTTATGTCTCAAATTGCAGCAAAACGTGAAAAGCTCCTCTATGGAGAGAGTTGAGCAATTCCAAAGCATCAATGTGGACCGTTGTACTCTATTTAGTGCTCTTAAAAGTCTAACTTGCTAGTTGAGCCTTCGTGCCACGTTTCGTAAGGTAAAGACGCGAATAGACCAAGTTATGTCTCAAATTGCACAAAAACGTGAAAAGCTCCTCTATGGAGAGAGTTGAGCAATTCCAAAGCATCAATGTGGACCGTTGTACTCTATTTAGTGCTCTTAAAAGTCTAACTTGCTAGTTGAGCCTTCGTGCCACGTTTCGTAAGGTAAAGACGCGAAATAGACCAAGTTATGTCTCAAATTGCACAAAAACGTGAAAAGCTCCTCTATGGAGAGAGTTGAGCAATTCCAAAGCATCAATGTGGACCGTTGTACTCTATTTAGTGCTCTTAAAAGTCTAACTTGCTAGTTGAGCCTTCGT
The DNA here is from genome assembly GCF_013401445.1 of Tripterygium wilfordii. Lineage (NCBI taxonomy): Eukaryota > Viridiplantae > Streptophyta > Magnoliopsida > Celastrales > Celastraceae > Tripterygium > Tripterygium wilfordii. The sequence goes on along the minus strand of NW_024056348.1, from coordinate 5,330 downwards.
GCCACGTTTCGTAAGGTAAAGACGCGAAATAGACCAAGTTATGTCTCAAATTGCACAAAAACGTGAAAAGCTCCTCTATGGAGAGAGTTGAGCAATTCCAAAGCATCAATGTGGACCGTTGTACTCTATTTAGTGCTCTTAAAAGTCTAACTTGCTAGTTGAGCCTTCGTGCCACGTTTCGTAAGGTAAAGACGCGAATAGACCAAGTTATGTCTCAAATTGCACAAAAACGTGAAAAGCTCCTCTATGGAGAGAGTTGAGCAATTCCAAAGCATCAATGTGGACCGTTGTACTCTATTTAGTGCTCTTAAAAGTCTAACTTGCTAGTTGAGCCTTCGTGCCACGTTTCGTAAGGTAAAGACTGCGAATAGACCAAGTTATGTCTCAAATTGCGCAAAAACGTGAAAAGCTCCTCTATGGAGAGAGTTGAGCAATTCCAAAGCATCAATGTGGACCGTTGTACTCTATTTAGTGCTCTTAAAAGTCTAACTTGCTAGTTGAGCCTTCGTGCCACGTTTCGTAAGGTAAAGACGCGAATAGACCAAGTTATGTCTCAAATTGCACAAAAACGTGAAAAGCTCCTCTATGGAGAGAGTTGAGCAATTCCAAAGCATCAATGTGGACCGTTGTACTCTATTTAGTGCTCTTAAAAGTCTAACTTGCTAGTTGAGCCTTCGTGCCACGTTTCGTAAGGTAAAGACGCGAATAGACCAAGTTATGTCTCAAATTGCACAAAACGTGAAAAGCTCCTCTATGGAGAGAGTTGAGCAATTCCAAAGCATCAATGTGGACCGTTGTACTCTATTTAGTGCTCTTAAAAGTCTAACTTGCTAGTTGAGCCTTCGTGCCACGTTTCGTAAGGTAAAGACTGCGAATAGACCAAGTTATGTCTCAAATTGCAGCAAAAACGTGAAAAGCTCCTCTATGGAGAGAGTTGAGCAATTCCAAAGCATCAATGTGGACCGTTGTACTCTATTTAGTGCTCTTAAAAGTCTAACTTGCTAGTTGAGCCTTCGTGCCACGTTTCGTAAGGTAAAGACGCGAAATAGACCAAGTTATGTCTCAAATTGCACAAAAACGTGAAAAGCTCCTCTATGGAGAGAGTTGAGCAATTCCAAAGCATCAATGTGGACCGTTGTACTCTATTTAGTGCTCTTAAAAGTCTAACTTGCTAGTTGAGCCTTCGTGCCACGTTTCGTAAGGTAAAGACTGCGAATAGACCAAGTTATGTCTCAAATTGCACAAAAACGTGAAAAGCTCCTCTATGGAGAGAGTTGAGCAATTCCAAAGCATCAATGTGGACCGTTGTACTCTATTTAGTGCTCTTAAAAGTCTAACTTGCTAGTTGAGCCTTCGTGCCACGTTTCGTAAGGTAAAGACGCGAATAGACCAAGTTATGTCTCAAATTGCACAAAACGTGAAAAGCTCCTCTATGGAGAGAGTTGAGCAATTCCAAAGCATCAATGTGGACCGTTGTACTCTATTTAGTGCTCTTAAAAGTCTAACTTGCTAGTTGAGCCTTCGTGACACGTTTCGTAAGGTAAAGATGCGAATAGACCAAGTTATGTCTCAAATTGCGCAAAAACGTGAAAAGCTCCTCTATGGAGAGAGTTGAGCAATTCCAAAGCATCAATGTGGACCGTTGTACTCTATTTAGTGCTCTTAAAAGTCTAACTTGCTAGTTGAGCCTTCGTGCCACGTTTCGTAAGGTAAAGACTGCGAATAGACCAAGTTATGTCTCAAATTGCTACAAAACGTGAAAAGCTCCTCTATGGAGAGAGTTGAGCAATTCCAAAGCATCAATGTGGACCGTTGTACTCTATTTAGTGCTCTTAAAAGTCTAACTTGCTAGTTGAGCCTTCGTGCCACGTTTCGTAAGGTAAAGACGCGAAATAGACCAAGTTATGTCTCAAATTGCACAAAAACGTGAAAAGCTCCTCTATGGAGAGAGTTGAGCAATTCCAAAGCATCAATGTGGACCGTTGTACTCTATTTAGTGCTCTTAAAAGTCTAACTTGCTAGTTGAGCCTTCGTGCCACGTTTCGTAAGGTAAAGACTGCGAATAGACCAAGTTATGTCTCAAATTGCTTAAAAACGTGAAAAGCTCCTCTATGGAGAGAGTTGAGCAATTCCAAAGCATCAATGTGGACCGTTGTACTCCTATTTAGTGCTCTTAAAAGTCTAACTTGCTAGTTGAGCCTTCGTGCCACGTTTCGTAAGGTAAAGACTGCGAATAGACCAAGTTATGTCTCAAATTGCACAAAACGTGAAAAGCTCCTCTATGGAGAGAGTTGAGCAATTCCAAAGCATCAATGTGGACCGTTGTACTCTATTTAGTGCTCTTAAAGTCTAACTTGCTAGTTGAGCCTTCGTGCCACGTTTCGTAAGGTAAAGACGCGAATAGACCAAGTTATGTCTCAAATTGCACAAAACGTGAAAAGCTCCTCTATGGAGAGAGTTGAGCAATTCCAAAGCATCAATGTGGACCGTTGTACTCTATTTAGTGCTCTTAAAAGTCTAACTTGCTAGTTGAGCCTTCGTGACACGTTTCGTAAGGTAAAGATGCGAATAGACCAAGTTATGTCTCAAATTGCGCAAAAACGTGAAAGCATCCTCTATGGAGAGAGTTGAGCAATTCCAAAGCATCAATGTGGACCGTTGTACTCTATTTAGTGCTCTTAAAAGTCTAACTTGCTAGTTGAGCCTTCGTGCCACGTTTCGTAAGGTAAAGACGCGAATAGACCAAGTTATGTCTCAAATTGCACAAAAACGTGAAAAGCTCCTCTATGGAGAGAGTTGAGCAATTCCAAAGCATCAATGTGGACCGTTGTACTCTATTTAGTGCTCTTAAAAGTCTAACTTGCTAGTTGAGCCTTCGTGCCACGTTTCGTAAGGTAAAGACTGCGAAATAGACCAAGTTATGTCTCAAATTGCACAAAAACGTGAAAAGCTCCTCTATGGAGAGAGTTGAGCAATTCCAAAGCATCAATGTGGACCGTTGTACTCTATTTAGTGCTCTTAAAAGTCTAACTTGCTAGTTGAGCCTTCGTGCCACGTTTCGTAAGGTAAAGACTGCGAAATAGACCAAGTTATGTCTCAAATTGCAGCAAAAACGTGAAAAGCTACCTCTATGGAGAGAGTTGAGCAATTCCAAAGCATCAATGTGGACCGTTGTACTCTATTTAGTGCTCTTAAAAGTCTAACTTGCTAGTTGAGCCTTCGTGCCACGTTTCGTAAGGTAAAGACGCGAAATAGACCAAGTTATGTCTCAAATTGCATAAAAACGTGAAAAGCTCCTCTATGGAGAGAGTTGAGCAATTCCAAAGCATCAATGTGGACCGTTGTACTCTATTTAGTGCTCTTAAAAGTCTAACTTGCTAGTTGAGCCTTCGTGCCACGTTTCGTAAGGTAAAGACGCGAATAGACCAAGTTATGTCTCAAATTGCGCAAAAACGTGAAAAGCTCCTCTATGGAGAGAGTTGAGCAATTCCAAAGCATCAATGTGGACCGTTGTACTCTATTTAGTGCTCTTAAAAGTCTAACTTGCTAGTTGACCCTTCGTGCCACGTTTCGTAAGGTAAAGACGCGAATAGACCAAGTTATGTCTCAAATTGCTACAAAAACGTGAAAAGCTACCTCTATGGAGAGAGTTGAGCAATTCCAAAGCATCAATGTGGACCGTTGTACTCTATTTAGTGCTCTTAAAAGTCTAACTTGCTAGTTGAGCCTTCGTGCCACGTTTCGTAAGGTAAAGACGCGAAATAGACCAAGTTATGTCTCAAATTGCACAAAACGTGAAAAGCTCCTCTATGGAGAGAGTTGAGCAATTCCAAAGCATCAATGTGGACCGTTGTACTCTATTTAGTGCTCTTAAAAGTCTAACTTGCTAGTTGAGCCTTCGTGCCACGTTTCGTAAGGTAAAGACTGCGAATAGACCAAGTTATGTCTCAAATTGCACAAAAACGTGAAAAGCTCCTCTATGGAGAGAGTTGAGCAATTCCAAAGCATCAATGTGGACCGTTGTACTCTATTTAGTGCTCTTAAAAGTCTAACTTGCTAGTTGAGCCTTCGTGCCACGTTTCGTAAGGTAAAGATGCGAATAGACCAAGTTATGTCTCAAATTGCACAAAACGTGAAAAGCTCCTCTATGGAGAGAGTTGAGCAATTCCAAAGCATCAATGTGGACCGTTGTACTCTATTTAGTGCTCTTAAAAGTCTAACTTGCTAGTTGAGCCTTCGTGCCACGTTTCGTAAGGTAAAGACTGCGAATAGACCAAGTTATGTCTCAAATTGCGACAAAAACGTGAAAAGCTCCTCTATGGAGAGAGTTGAGCAATTCCAAAGCATCAATGTGGACCGTTGTACTCTATTTAGTGCTCTTAAAAGTCTAAGATGCTAGTTGAGCCTTCGTGCCACGTTTCGTAAGGTAAAGATGCGAATAGACCAAGTTATGTCTCAAATTGCTCAAAAACGTGAAAAGCTCCTCTATGGAGAGAGTTGAGCAATTCCAAAGCATCAATGTGGACCGTTGTACTCTATTTAGTGCTCTTAAAAGTCTAACTTGCTAGTTGAGCCTTCGTGCCACGTTTCGTAAGGTAAAGACGCGAAATAGACCAAGTTATGTCTCAAATTGCACAAAAACGTGAAAAGCTCCTCTATGGAGAGAGTTGAGCAATTCCAAAGCATCAATGTGGACCGTTGTACTCTATTTAGTGCTCTTAAAAGTCTAACTTGCTAGTTGAGCCTTCGTGCCACGTTTCGTAAGGTAAAGACGCGAATAGACCAAGTTATGTCTCAAATTGCACAAAAACGTGAAAAGCTCCTCTATGGAGAGAGTTGAGCAATTCCAAAGCATCAATGTGGACCGTTGTACTCTATTTAGTGCTCTTAATAGTTGAGCCTTCGTGCCACGTTTCGTAAGGTAAAGATCGCGAATAGACCAAGTTATGTCTCAAATTGCGCAAAAACGTGAAAAGCACCTCTATGGAGAGAGTTGAGCAATTCCAAAGCATCAATGTGGACCGTTGTACTCTATTTAGTGCTCTTAAAAGTCTAACTTGCTAGTTGAGCCTTCGTGCCACGTTTCGTAAGGTAAAGACGCGAAATAGACCAAGTTATGTCTCAAATTGCACAAAAACGTGAAAAGCTCCTCTATGGAGAGAGTGAGCAATTCCAAAGCATCAATGTGGACCGTTGTACTCTATTTAGTGCTCTTTAAAAGTCTAACTTGCTAGTTGAGCCTTCGTGCCACGTTTTCGTAAGGTAAAGATCGCGAAATAGACCAAGTTATGTCTCAAATTGCACAAAAACGTGAAAAGCTCCTCTATGTA